>NC_083478.1:10755000-11055000 GCF_030014155.1 Tachysurus vachellii | reverse complement strand
GACATTTATCTGCGAAATTAGCCATAGGCTATTTGGTAATGTTTTTTTGTTTTGTTTTAAAAATGCAATAATAAATAAATAAATATATATATATATATATATATATATATATATATATATATATATATATATATATATATATATATATATATATGAATAACTAATGAATAAGAACTTAATCCTTTACTATACACCAGTATAGTGGCATCATGAATTTATGACCTTTAGAAATAATTATTTTTTTGTTCACATTTGAAAAGCATTCAGGCTTCTAGCTGAACTACACTTTATTTTTTTATTTTATTATTATAATTATTATTTTGCATATACTACTACTACTACTTCTACTACTACTAGAAGTTACAGATTGTTGCAGAAGTCCTAAATAGCCTACAGTTTAATTAATTCTTGATTAGCCTACAGTTTAATTAGCTTTTTTAGGTAATTCTGTTACCCTTTAAAATCCTCCAGATTTTAGCAGATCCACCTTCTATACTGTTTGGTGCGCAACGTCTTACAAACGTCTTTACTAAAACAAATGGGGAAAACATACATATAACAACATACAGGACATTATTATTTCAAAGCAGGTCATACTACTCATTGTCTGAAAATTGACTGCATTTGGTGTTAGATTTCTCAGTGTAACTAAACTGAGGAAGGCACCAACATTGGCTACCTAAATGACTACATTTAGCGATGCACAGTAAAGCAAAACTACAGGTAATTACTGTTTCTCTGGTATACAATAATCCTGCATGCTTGAATCACCTCAACAGTTTTTACCCTAAATAACTCAGTTATGTCCTCTCAGATGCAGACAGAGCAGCAGACGAGGTGCTGGAGCATTGACCATCATGTCTGAGACTAATCTGACCCAGATCTAGATACTTCAGCGTAACTTAACATTTACTTATAAAGAGTATAATTAGGCCACTGGGGCAAACAGAGAACTGTGCAGTCTGATATGATCTGTAAACAAGCTGCTACTCCCGCCGTGTGGTCGTTGTGTCACGTTACATCGGTTTCTGAATGACTTCCCTATTCACTCTTTAGTTCTTTCGTGGGGGTGGACACAGGCTGAAGGGCAAAGGTATACTCACCGGCCACTTTATTAGGTCCAACTGCTCGTTAACGCAAATTTCTAATCAGCCAATCACATGGCAGCAACTCAATGCATTTAGGCATGTAGACATGCTCAAGACGATCTGCTGCAGTTCAAACTCCAGAATGGGGAAGAAAGGTGATTTACGTGACTTTGAACGTGGCATGGTTGTTGGTGCCAGACGGGCTGTTCTGAGTATTTCAGAAACTGCTGATCTACTGGGATTTTCACGCACAAGCATCTCTAGGGTTTGAGAATGGTCCGAAAAAGAGAAAATATCCAGTGAGGGCAGATCTGTGGGCGCAAATGCCTTGTTGATGCTAGAGGTTAGAGGAGAATGGCCAGACTGGTTCGAACTGTTATAGAAAAAACAACTGCAAGTCAAATAACCACTCGTTACAACCGAGGTATACAGAAGAGCATCTCTGAACGCACATCACGTCGAACCTTGAGGCGGATGGGCTACAGCAGCAGAAGACCACACCGGTACTAGTAAGGTGTACCTAATAAAGTGGCCAGTGAGTGTATATATATGTATATATATATATATATATATATATATATATATATATATATATTTTTTTTTTTTTTACAAAGAAACTGCTTGCATATTTAAGAAACGCCTAGAAACGGCACATGTAGGATAACCTATACGGCACTGCAATACGTATAATTCACTGGAAGGCACTTCATTAGATTTCTTTTGACATTTTATTTGCTTTATACAGTCCATTTATAGGTATTAGGAATTTTTCTTGGTGTTTAGTCAAAGTGTGATAAAACATCTCAGATAAAACAACAGAATTTATGCTAACTTAACACTATTTTAGAAACAATACATTTGATTATCTTATTATAATGACACCTGTCAAAAGGTGATGTATATTAGGCAGCAAAATGTGACATAAACAGATAAATGGGCAAGTGTAAGGAATGACTTAAGTATAGGTATTTGTAAAGCATCAGGGATACATGTGAAGAGAGAAAAAATGACTGTCTGGTCCCAATCTAAGACTGATTTTCCTTAGACAGCTTTGTTGCTTTTCCTTGCTCATGCAGGGCTTTCAAGCTCAATCCAAGGTCCAGGTCTTTAACAAGCTCTAATTCAGTAGCCAGCACTGACAGCATGTTGCGTCTGCTTTTAGTTCATTTAAAATCTGACCCATTAGGGAAAATGAATGTAGTCTGGCTTCTCTTTCCTTTATAGGTTGTCTTTTCATCAATGCACTTAGTGTGGATTTTATATTTAGCCATGTATTTTTCGTCCACTTATCTAGCCACTTATCTCCAGTTAAATGTGCAATAGTTTTCTTTAAAGTTTTTTCTCTAGTCCTTATGTGTACAAATACCCAGGGAAATATACAGATAAATATATAGTTTACTGTATGGCTGAGAAATTGTGAATTACAGTCTAGAATGCTTTCTACGTAGACCTCTTCATGTTATAGACACTTCCCTTTGCTCATTTATGCAAACTTTACCTTACAATGTTTGTGGTTGAGAGTATGCCATACACCAATGCTTTTCACCAGTGGTTTCTTTTCTTTCTTTCTCATTTTTGTATTTGTTTTACTGTTTTTTTGTTGTTGTTGTTATTCCAAATTTGTCTGCAGGTTGCTGGTAGTGATGGCGTTCCAGACCCTGGCATATTCAGCAGATTTCCTCAAGGCTTGAGCCACCATGTGTGATGCATCTATCTACTCACCATGGACAGAATATAGTGTCAGAACATTTTCAACATGCCTGTTATTTTTTTGCTAATAAAAAAGCATCATGTTTGATCATTCTTCTTCTTCTTCTTCTTCTTCTTCTTCTTCTTCTTATTATTATTATTATTATTATTATTATCTCAAAAATAAATCAGTAATTCAAAAAAAAACTTAACACTTAACAACCATTAACCAAAAAAAAAACAAAAAAAAACCCCAGTAATACCAGAATGCATATTTTCAAGTCTTGGAGTAATTTGTTACTGGTGACAGAGATTACAGTAACTGGATGCAGAATTAGTGATGATGCTATTTGACAGGTTTGTAAAAAAAAAAATCTGTATTAGGTGTTGAACTGTTTAACTGGTGGATTCACATAACAAATCAAGTAGATATGTTTTAACTTGGGGAAACCAGGCAAGGCAAAATGTGACTGCTCATTGGATACAAATTTAGACCCACACACCAAAAATTATTTTGTTGTTTGGTTTTATATGTACTATGTTATGATTGACAGCAGAATGGATAGATCATGTGAAATTTATGCTCACTGAGGGCCCTCTAGTGTCCAGAGCTCTTGCATGTGCCCAGTAGGCAGGGGCATGATCACTGCCATTTGACTGCTTGATTACAAGCAGTTTTGGTGATGAAGAGAAAATATTCTGCATTGTCGGTCAGAAAGAAGTAGTAAAAGAAAGTACTCAGGAAGAGGTAGGATTAAAAAGGTTGTTCTCATCCTAATGATACTTCTACATACAGTGCTTTGCAAAAGTATTCAGACCCCTGATCAATTCTCTCATATTATTAAATTATAAATGGTACTCAAAATCAATTATTGGAAGGTGACATTGTGTTTTTGTTGGGAAATGTTTTTAGGAAAAGTAAAAAAAACAAAAAACTTGAATATCTTGCTTGCATAAGTATTCAACCCTTGTGCTATGGAAATTGCCAGGCTACACAGATGAATGATTAACAAGAGCACAATTACTTTACCATTGGCATCCTCCTGTGAATAATTAAATATGCAATCAGGCTGTTAATGTAACTGGTCAGGCTGTTAATGTAAAGGAAAATAAAGACTTAAGAGCATTCCACAGATGTTAGAGATAAAATAATAAAAATGTATAGATTAGGGAAAGGGTACAAAATAATATCATAAAATGTTTGCCAGTCACTTCCAAGAAAAAGCTGTCCCTCAAAACTCAGCATTTGAACAAAAAGGAGACGTGTAAGAGAAGCCACAGAGAGGCCCACAATAACTTTGGAGGAGATATAAATATCCAGCTGCTACAAGTGGAGAAATGGTGAACCAGTTGACCATATCAAGAGCACTGCATAATTCTGGCCTGTATGGGAGGGTGGCAAGAAAGAAGCTATTACTCAAAAAATACCATCTGAAAGCATTTTTCCAAAAGCATCTGAGTAACTCAGCTATGAATTGGGAGAAGGTTTAAATAGAGCTTTTTGGCCAAAACTCCAAGTGCCGTGTGTAGCTCGCTTCTTATCAACAAAATATAGGAAAATACTACAAAAGAACCTGCTTCAGTCTGCTAAAAAACTAAAGATTGGGAGGAAATTCACCTTTCAGCAGGACAATGGTTCTAAGCACAAGGCCAAAGCAACAGTAGAATGGCTTAGGAATAAAAAGATAAATGTCCTACTGTGGCCTTTCCGAAAGATACATGTCCTGATCTCAATTCTATTGAGGATCAGTGGTACTATTTGAAAATTGCATCACACAAATGTAAAACAACCAATTGCAACACAAAGTGGCTGGGCCAAATATTAATATGTGGGGTTTGAATACTTATGAATGCAGGATACTTAAGTTTTTTATTTTTCTAAAATTGTCTCCCAACAAAGACACAATGCCACTTTCCAATAATTGATTTTGAGTTTCAGTGTTTACAAATAAAATATCCATCAGAATGAAATTTCAGTACCATTTATAATTTAATAACATGAGAGAATTGGTCCGGGTCTGAATATAGCTGTAAGGACTCTGCCCGGACTCTGGCCACGTGCATTTGTTTACGTTTCTCGTCACGTGTCTGCCCCGCCTTCGTCTGCTCCTCCCTGTCATCACACCTGATCCTTATGGTGTCATTGTCCTTTTTTGTATTTAACTTTTGTATTTAACCATCTACTGTGGTCTTAGTCCTGTTTAGTCCCGTCTCGAGTCTGTGTTCCTGTTTTGTGTTCTGTCATTAAACCCTGTTTATTTATGCTATCCTGCGTTTGGGTCCGCTCTGTTCCGTGTTCATTACAATAGCATTGTATATGGTAACTAATTAGCTCATTTAATAACCAATATTAACTCAATATAACAAGTTTGTAAGAAAAAGGCTTGTTATTTTAGCTAAATTTTATTTTAATAGATTTGGTTATTAAGAGCAACAAGGTTGTTCAAACAGATCTTCCATCTTCTGATTATAGTATAACGTGCCTTCATTTGGACTGTATTTTTAACTGAAACAGTGCTGCATTTGGTAATTAAATTCAATTTTGTGTTTTAACAACAGAAACAGACATTGACTTTAAGCAGAAATCTTCATAAGATCCTGATTTAGCTCTGTATCTTCAAAGAGCAAGCCAGGGGCAACAGTGGCAAGGGAAAACTTACTATATTTTAGATACTATAAAAAAGAAACCTTGAGAAGAACCAGACTCATAAGGAAACCCATTGTCTTCTGATTGATGTTGGATAGTGGATATATAAATTATTACTCTGTATGTTATAAAGCCAACAGATCCACAAGTTTAAAGTTTAAGATTTAAAGTGTTTATTGCCATATACATAGTAAAGAAACAAGATTCCCAGTACAATGAAATTCCTTCTTTGCTGTCCAAAGTAAATACCCGACGATTACAAAAAAGAAACTGTGTTTAATGTAATGTAAAACTATGCATTAAATAGACTATTTAAATATAGAAATATAGACTGTTTTCTGTATGTACAAGTGTACAGTGTTGACTGCAAAACAATGTTACTGTAGTTGTTCAAAATTTGAATACCACTGTAGATGGTAATAGCAGCAACAGTAACATTAAAATTGTGCAGATTGCAGTGAGATGCAGCTACTTGATATAACAGCAGTAATATTAACAAATGTACAAAATGAGGGGGTGCAGTTTAGTTCAGTTGATCTGTGAGATAGATGAAACTAGTCTAGGTGAAACGTGAAGAGATGTGAATGAGAGTCTAGGGATGAGCACAGGATAGGCTTTATGGTTACATGAGCAATTCCATGGAACAAATCTACAGAGATGGGGTGGGCAAACTTTTGGGTTCAAGGGCTAGACTGGGTTTTAATATCTGACAGATGGGCCAGGCTAGAAGCACATGGGAGGATGAACTAATTTAAATATACAATGTAAATGTATTATATATTCTTATTGATGCTATAATATGTACCATGCTTGGAGGTGGCTAATATTGTATTTTTTTGAAAACCACAATGGTTTCTGAACAGATAAGACATACGGCCTTTGATCAGACTTTGGTGACTTCAGGTTGCACAGATGCTCTTTATTTGGCTAAGACTAACTTACTTAAATCCTTAGCTCTGTGTTGTTTTATGTAGCTCTGTCTTTGTTCTGTGTAGCAGCATGCTCCTGGAGAAACGTTGTCTCATTTCACTGTGTACTGCGTTAACAATATATGGTCGAAATGACAATAAAAGCTTCTTGACTTGACTTGGCTATTGTCTGCTGAAGAAAGGATGAGACTTGGGCTTCCACTACAGCAGAATGTAAGTCAGGAAGGTAGATGTGCTTAAGCAGAGCAGAGCATCAGAATAAGGTTTAGTAGATATGTTCCACAAGGGGGAGCTCTTCCTCTGCTAGCATTTTTGTGTGTCATGGCTGAAATAAAATGGCGTGGTCAGGTTTATTATTTAACCCTTTAAACATAAGGGTGTTGCTCAACCATTTGTATGCACACTACTGTACAACAACATGTAGCTAGAGGCTTACGATGATGAATAATAGAGGACAGAAATTGCCCAGGAAAATAAAAATGACCCAGATCTGTCACAATACATAGACCCTTATGGTCAGGATTGTTTCTCCAATTACATTTTCAAAAATCTATGAACAGAAACATCCTGCTGTTTCCTTCACTGTTGTTATCATCAGAACGGCTTATGTTAAAAAAAAAAGAAAAAAAACATTGGATTCATTTATCTCATCTACACCAAATAAACAAAACACAATTAAATTTAGAATCCATAAGGGTTTTTTGGCTGTCCATCTACATGAACTCCTGAATGTTTCCTAAAAGATTAGATTACTGGTATAACCCTGTTAGGAATCTAAAAGAGCTCTGATCTAATAAAGAATCTCTAAAAGAATTGTTTTTCAGATAATCTTTTTTTTTTTATGTGTATGAATATTCTATTAAGCCACACAGTATTCTGCCCAGCCTATGTTTAATCCATTGATCAAAAAAGATAGCTTGCTTAAGTATTTACTCCCCCAAACAAATTTAGGGTATGAAAGATAGAGGAGCAAGAAGAGTTAATCCTTCTACTTTTTTTTTTTTTTTTTTTTTTTACACTTTTGATCTGTAAATAATTAAGCATATTGCTTTGATTTTTCTTTACTTCAACATTATATGCACTAAATAGCAGCTAAGATGCAAACTGGCTAGATTGATAGCTAAAAGACCTCTGCTAAAAAAAAAAGAGCAATACAATAAAATCAAACATAACTTCTTGTATTTTTTTATTATTCTTATAATTTATTTACAATATTTTCTAATTACAGAGATAAAATATTGACCACTACTGCAGCTAGCCTTTAGTCAGACTGCTGCCAATTTGTGTAAGTTTGTGGTGTAAATTATGTTTATTATCATTTCGATGAGTGACAGTTGGTCAAGAGGTTCAACTGCGAGATCTCCCAGTCATCATATGAAGAAGCAGTGTATCCGAGCAGAACAGGAGGATGAGAGGACCGCAGTGTACAATAAAACATTAAGATGTGTTTTTCTATTCCCACCTCCGCCTTGTGCACAGAGTTTGTATGTTCTCTCCGTGTTTAAAAGGTGGTAGTATGGTTTCTTCCCCCAGCCCAAAGATATGCATTATAGAATGATTGGCATCTCTAATAACAAACAAACAAAACAGTGTGATATTGTAGTGAAATATTTGAAAAAAAAATATTGAATTTAATTTCTACATTTTCTATAGAAACATTTCATTACTGCCTTTTAATGACATTTTAGAGGAAAGTGGCTAATCTCAATATAACTACTACTAATAATAGATTGCTTAATCAATCTCCTTAAACTTCTGCAATAAAAACAAATGTATTTATTACAAATAAGCATACAAGAGCAACAAGTCAGCATTTCCCAATCCTTTGTAATATCTTATCTCATCAGCTACAGTCATAACACCCAGAAAAGTTTCTTTGTGTTGACACTATGGTGCAATAAATAGATCTATCATTTTCATCACCAAGCTCCATCCATGTGATAGTGAGATTGACAATGAGGAATTATTTGTTTATTGGTTCTCTGTGGCACCAACATGTTTGCTAGCAGATGCAATGAAGTGTACAGAAATGTACAGTAGTATCCCACAGTATTTCATTAGTTTCCCACAGTTTTCACTGTTCTGTTCTGAGGAAAAGTAATAATCTACCTAGAGGGAAACTTGAACTGGTGAGAGATGAATAGTTAGTCAGATTAGTTCTGGTGTGATTGATGGTTTTTTGAAAGCTAGCTAGACTACATTTGTAAAACGTGATGTCTATGGCTTATTGCAGATAGCACACACATACTGTATATTGATGTCCCATACAATTGCTTCTGAAGTGAAAGCCTTAAAATGTCTTCAGAATCAGACAAAGCAGCAGAAAAAACAATCACATCAATGCCGTATTGAAGCCTTATTACATGTTCAGCACATTGATTTCATCCTATATTTTTGCACAATGTACTGTTAAAAAATACAGAATGCACACTTGTCTGAGCTATTTTGTGTAATTATATATTTTTTGTATTGTCTGTTTGCACTAAGTTTCACACGATGCACTATATGTGACTAGGACAACTTACTTAAAGTCATTAGCTCTGTGTTGTTTTATGTAGCACCATGGTCCTGGAGAAACGTTTGTCTCATTTCACTACGTACTGCATCAGATATCTATGGCTAAATGATATCTTTTTTGACTCTGTGGTGGCCTCAGCCATATTCTATGCTGTGGTATGCTGGTGCAGCAGCATCTCTACTGCAGAAAGGAAGAGACTGGACAAGCTGATCAGGAAGGCCAGCTCAGTCCTGGGGATTCCGCTGGACACTGTACAGGAGGTGGGAGAAAGGAGGATGGTAGCAAAACTATCATCATTGCTGGAGAACGACTCTCACCCCCTGTATGAAACAGTTTCAGCTCTGAGCAGCTCCTTCAGTGACAGACTGTTACATCCTAAGTGTCTGAAGGAGCGATACAGATGCTCTTTTCTCCCTGCTGCTATAAGACTTTACAATCAAAGCTGCTCCCAGTGAACCAGTCACCATAATACACACTGTTATTACTGTTTCACTGCAATAATAACAATAACAAAGTATTTTAAACATGTGCAATTACAGAAATTTTGAAAAAAGTGCAATATTACCTATGTGCAATATGTCTTCAGTGTAACCACTACTCTTTTTATACATTTTTGTTTTTTGTATATACTGTATATTATATTATGTCTTTATTCTTTATTCTTTTTTATATATATATTTTTGCTGCTGTAACAGAGAAATTTCCCCATTGCGGGACGTATAAAGGTTATCTTATCTTATCTTATCTTATCTTATCTTATCTTATCTTAAAATGACAATAAAAGCTTCTTGACTTGACTCTTGACTTGATTTCTGTCCTTTTTGAGAAAGCAAGGATTTGAGTTCCAAATGTGGAGTATTACATTGCAGAGTCTCCTGTTTACATTTCCTCTCGGTTCTCTGATTTCCTCCCACCTCGCTGAAACATGCCAGCTGGATTGGCTTTGCTAAATGCGTTTAGAGAAATTCCCATTTAAATTCCCATTCCTAAAGTCACAACCTTCCGATCAGTGGTCCAACATCTAAAACACTACGCTACCACATCCCTACATACACACATTTTAGAACGTGGCTGCGGGGATTTGCTAATTCAGACACAAGAACATTAGTGAGGTTGACATGAGGTCAGCAATCCAATTCATCCCAAAGGTCTTGAGTGGTCTTGAGATCAGGGTTCTGTCCATGCTATTATAGTTTTTCCACTATAATATGGAAGACAATGTCAATTTCCAGCTGATTTTGTTTCCAGTCCACCATTTGTGTATACTGTATGGTGTTGTTGAACTGAAAGCTGGATAAGAACTCTAGATAACGGATGTAAAGCTGGACCTGTAGTGTTTTGCATAATGTTTGAATGTTATGTTTGCATGTTCCGTGCACCAGGAGGCGCCATTGAACAGCAACTCTACTAGGGGTCTAAAAGAATAGCAAATACACAACCACACAGAGCAGCAGTTTTCCTATGTGTATAATGATCACATGTATGAATTTGCTGACTGACATAAACTCCATGCTGCTATACATCCTAAACTACAAATTTCATTTACTTAATCATTGACATCTGACTATTTATGCATTAAAGAGTGTGCAGCACCTTTCTTCGTTATCCAGTGTATTGTATGGCTACCAAACTGCTTTTCTCTACATTCAGAAATGGCTTCCTATTCGACATACAGACATATAGCTGACATACAGTGTACGATAGATGGTGTATATGAGCCAAGTATTATTCAGTGTCCATTATAAGAATAAAGAAATTATCACTTCATATTTCTTCACATTTCAGACAAGTGACTTGGTTTTTGTGACTCTAAATTACTGACTGAAAGGTTTGGGGACATAAAAAAACAATGTTGGTCCTTTGAAAAAGATCCTTTTGCCTTGACAGCTCAGCTCGGTGTAGATTCTGGATTGTGTATGTAATTAACAGCTCATTGTTGAAAGCTAGTCTCTTTGAGATTATGTCTAACCCAGTTATACAGTAATCACTTCCTGCTTTGTGGACAGGTTTGCTGCAAAATCCATTACATGGGTGTTTGAGGCTTATGCCTAGCACACAGTTAAACCAGTTAAAAAGCATTTATTATTTTTCTCTGTGCTCAGATCATTGATGTGAGAATGAGGTCGGGAAAGATGCAGAAAATGTGGACTCGTATTCACGACAGTTTAGACACAAAATGGACAAATGAAAAGGAGAGAGACTGTTGATGCTGAGTCCTTTACATTTTCTTATTTATTCCACTTAGCAGCAGAGGCATGTGTGTGATCAGTGGAGTGAAGTTTTGGAGGATTTGGAGCACAAGGATTTATTTTGCGCTATCAGGCTGGGTGACCCTTGGGCCAGACATCCAACCATCACACACTTTCCCTGCTTCTGCCTCCTATAACACACCATGAAATTATGGTGCTCCACAAGCATTGTGATCAAAATGGCTCATTTCACACCATTTGTTCTGTGTCCTCCAACCATTTTCCATATCAAAACTGGTCATTGTCAGCAGTCGGGTGTGGGTATATTTAAATTAGGAGTGCATTTATGTGATTTGTGTGTGCATGTGTGTGTGTGTGAGAGAGAGAAAGAGAGAGAGAGAGAGAAGAGAGAGGATGAGGTGAAAGGTAATGTGTATCATAAAAGATGAAATAAGAAAACCATTCTCTGAAGAGGATTAACACATTAACACAGCTGTTAGGATTGGGAACAATTTGAAGTTCACATTCCCCTGCTGTTTCTATACTTTCTTACCTCTAGCAATGTGAGATGGTGTGTTTCGCCCTCTCTGTCCAACACAGTGCAATGGCAGCCTCTAGTCGTCTCACCGTATTCACTCCATCTCAACAGAGACTGCTGAGAAGCTTGAACACACACACACACACACACACACACACACACACACACACACACACACACACACAGAGCAGAGGTTACAACAGCATGCTCTCGGATTTATTTGGTTGTTGCTAGGTGACCGTTAATCTATAGTTAAATACAAAGACCCTGACGTTCACCCTGAGTGAAGGAGGCAATTAGGAAAATGGAAAACTGAGATGTCTTTAAATACGCTGAGCAGGAACAGAAAAGGAACTATTTTAACCCAGTGACTGTTGGGAGAGAAATAGCATAAACATCTGAAAACAAAGCATGGCTGCCTAGTGTAATGGCACGCACACCGTGCCACTGATTAGCGGCTCCCTGTTGCCACAGCAACCATGGGGCAGTCAGCTCCAAGGTGACATGCCACTTAACGCCCTAGAATGCCATTGAAGGCCACAAGGGAGCAGCAGCGCCCGGTGCAACAAAACACCATGAACCACAGCATTGTAAGTACGTGTCTGTACATAATGCCAGGTGGTCCTTGATGCAGTTTTCCTGACGGTCCTTGATAAGTGACAATATAATCTACAGTGCATTATGCGTCTGCATGTGACTATGTTGTAAACACTTATCAGGTCAGACGAGCTCCTAGACGTGACCTACAGTGTAGAGGGGAGTGTCATTTTGAAGGAGATAAAACGCAGACCAGAAGAGAAGGTAAAGGCGACTGAGATTATCTCCATCTGTTCTCCATGGAAGAGAACAAGAGAGATGTACAGTGTGTGTTGTGTGTTTGAGATAGAGAGAGAGAGAGAGAGAGAGAGAGAGAGAGAGAGAGAGAGAGAGAGAGAGAGAGGTGATGTTTAATGCTGAGAAGATTTTGACTGACAGCAATAAAGCTTGCTAAAATATAATTGCTTCCACAGTTATTTGCTTAGCTTTGTGGTATCTCTGGCATACCAGACAATTTGAACCAGCAAAAAAAGTCTTGTCTGTACAGCAAAAATGGGTATTACTGCTCTTCAGTATAGGATCACCACTCAACTCTTACCTTGTGGGTTCACACAGTTTGTATCCATATAGCTGACGGAGCACTCAGATAAGATAAGCAATTTCACCTGAGTGATGCACTGAACATACTTCAGATACAACCATTCTGGGACTCTGGGGTCTTGTTGTATGATGTGTGTGCTAAATTTAATCAATGAAAGGATGGACTGATGCAGACTAATGCTGAGGCAGAGGGTGGTGTTGCTTATTTTCCAAAAGCTGCATGTCCAGAAGTCTTTTCATTTCTCTGTTGTTGGGGGTTTGATTCCTGCCTGTTTGCAGGTTCTTTCTTGTGCTTCCTCTAGATACTCTTGTTTCCTCCCTCAATCCATAGACATGTTTTTTAGCCTGATTGGTATCTCTAAATTGCCCGTAGTGTGTGAAAGAGTGTGTGTGTGCAGTTGTGCCCTGTGATGAGTTGGCACCATGTCGAAGGTGTTTCCCTGTCCGGCTCCCTGAGTCCCTTGGGATAGACTCCAGGTCTATTGTAACCCAATGTAGAATAAGTGGTACAGAAATTAAGTAAATGATTCAATGATTAAAGAATTCTTTTCCATTTATAGTTACATTTAATGTTTCTACGGCATTCAGGAAAAGGTAAGCAAGAAAGCATGTAACTTCCTGTTATTAATTATATTATAACAGCCTGAAACGATTTTTTTTTCCCTCACCAGCATTCCTTTTCTCCTGTTTGAAGTTAATAAGACAAAAAATATACATATATCTCGTAAAAATGTAGAAAAACTGCAAACTTTTTCATCCTAAAAACCTCCCCAGGGTGGAAAAGGATTGGTGACTCCTTCCAAAAATGCTAAATAACTCAAAAAATCTTCTCAATACAATACTTTACCATATCAGACCTCGTACTTCCTTTCACATTTTTAATTCAGATAATCTAGGTCATCTGCCATATAAGCCCTGGTGTAATTTTTTTTTACTATAGAATATATTAAGACAGACATGTTGATATAAATTGTTCCTTATCTTGAAGTACAGTTACCACCTTGATCAGTCAATGATCAGTCATTCTTCGAGTGCTGAGCTATAATATTAATATAATCACCATGCGATCTTTTGCATGGATGACTTTTGGTATATCTCGCTGCTTCACAGTCTTCACTAGAAAGGTTGACAGGTGGTATAAAGAGTATATGAGCTATATTTAAGTATATAAATCGTAAAGAGCCATTTAGATTGGTCATTAAATATTTCAGGGTGATTCAACCACACTGTCGACCTTGTGTAGAACTATCTGGAGACTAATAAGGGTCATGTCATGTTTTCATTTGAGATTGCTAACGCCCCTTATTCAAGACTGGATTCAGAACCTGAGCAGAACAACAGGCTTCAGATCTCTTTATCACTAGTGTAGAAAATCTAAATGGTGTTCAGTTATTAAGAAATGGCTGATATGACCCTACATGTCATACTGTATCTTGGTTTCTATGTTTCTTTCTTTGCTCTACAGCATGTAATTCATGTGCTTCACTTTTGTATCAGTCTGCTTTGATTTATTCTTCCTCCATAACCACATCAGGTTCAAAATGCCCAGTTATTCCTTTCACATCCTTTCTATTATTTGGAGTGTCTGTGCATGTAAACAAGGGTAAGAGTGGAAGAATGAGCACACACGCCCACATGCGCACGCGCACACACACACACACGTGATCAAAGGCAAACTCTCTCACCTCTCAGAATCACACTCAAGGGATTTGCTCTTCATTTCCATACCAGCACACCAACCTCTCTCTCTCTCTCTCTCTCTCTCTCTCTCTCTCTCTCTCTCTCTCTCTCTCTCTCCCTCTCTTGTCTCTCACATACACACACACATACACACTCCCACAGAAGGGAGGGGAAGTGGAGGCAGTTCAAAGCCTTTTTCACCATGAGCATGGCATGCCTTGCTTTGATCTCCCTCTGACTAATTTGAAGATGTCAAGTTTCTGGGAGATTGGCTCCCATATGCTGCAGTGCTGTTCTCTTCACTCCGGTGCTAATCGCAAGCTTAGCTACTCACTAGCACATCCCTAACAACTGCACAGACGGAGCATGCTAACATGTAGGCACCACAGCCCTAAGTGGTTCAGTAACAAGGCATGTGATTGGACACTAACCACCCACCATCAAACCTTGAAGCTTGTTGATGATCAGACAGACCACAGAACAAAAGATTACCAATCAGTCTAACACTATCACAATACACCTGACCAGATGCTAGCACAAACCAGCTAGGCATCAAAGTTAATCATCAATTGACTTCTAACTGTCAGTGGTATAGATGTGCTTTATTGCACCACCATTTCATCAGATCTGTAGCTGACAATGGGAAAAAGTCATCCCTCCTTCTTCTTCTCTCCTCCCCAGCACTGCAGCAGCATGCAGATATTAAAGTGAGAGACAGACAGAGAGAGAGAGAGAGAGAGAGAGAGAGAGAGAAGGCAGAGAAAGAGATGGGGGTGCATGAATAATTGTTGAAGATATTTTTACTGTGACCCACTTTAAAGTCGAATTCAAAGCTCTTAAAGGGGCCAGATCCTGAATAGTGCCATAGTCAACATAACATAGCGCAGTGCTGCAGAGAATGTTAGGGATATTGTAAACGCAAATGAGACAAATAACTGAACAAAGAACATTTAGCCATCAATTCTGATGAAAAACACACTCCGTGAAGAGGATATATCATTTCGCTCAGAACCTCTAGACTTATTTATTTAGATGCTCACAGGATACGTGTCCTGGACATAGATGAAGTAGATGACTACCACATTACATAACGTTTTACAGGGAGGTTTTTGATTTATCTAATCATGTCATCTCTGTATTATGGGCACTATAAACTACAAACGGTCAGTTAGACTGGTGTGTCCTGTTATCACTGAGAGAATTAATAACCGACATAATTATTAACTGAGGCTAAATAATGCTATGTCTTCACCTAGCTCTGGGCTAACCTTATACTTGTGTTTGCTCACATGTTTATTTATAAAATTTAAACTTTAAAGTTTTTATTTAACAGAAAAATCACTAATGGGAACCAACCAAATGTTCTCACACAGTCAAAATATGTCAGATCCTTGTGGGGACATACTGTATTATCTCTACCAAGTTAGACACACACACACACACACACACACAAGAATAAAAATCAGCATAGAGAATAAAAGGTCACAGAGTTCAAAAAGGTCCTAGTGACTTCTTTCCCAAATCTACTGGAGCAGAAACTAACAGTAGAAGGTTAGCAAAAAAAAAAACAAAAGCGCGGGAGAAAAAAACAAAAGTGCTTTGAGAGACTCAGAAAAAGACATTCAGGATCCAGGGATTCAGAAACAAACTGCAGCTTAATTATGCATTCATGAGCTAGGGATAATATTAGAAATATAATAACAGTGATGAGAGTTTAATGGAATCAATTTGAAAATCTTGTATCACTGTTTTAAACACGTCCAACTGAAGACTAAAAATGAGTTCTAAAGGATTTGATTTGTAATGTTTTTACTGTGTGTTGTGGAGTTAGGAGACAGTGGTTTACTGATTAGCGCTGAGTGATTATTCCCGATTAGCACACCTCCAGGGTTGGGGATTTGAATCCTGCCTTTGTCCTCTGTGTGCTTCAGCAGTTTCCTCTGGGTACACAGTTTTCCTCCCTCAGTGAGTGCGTGTGATTGTGCTCTGTGATTGATTGGCACCCTGTTCAGGTTGTCTCCTGCCTTGTGCCCTGAGTCATCTGGGATAGACTATAGCCTCCCTGTGACCCTGTGTAGGATTAGTAGTACAGAAATGGATGGATGGATGGATGAATGGATGGATGGATGGATGAATGGATGGATGGATGAAAAATTCACAGAACTACACAGTACATATGATATTTCATGAACAGTATCCAACAATTATGCTCCTATTAATTGCAAATATATGCTCCTATTTATTGGAGAGATTTTTCATGCCTGAACCTTTCAAATAAAATGTATAAAAATAGATGATTAAAATAATTTATATGCCTAATAGCTTTGTTGTTGGATTTTGATTTCCACCAAAATTACAGTCACTGGTTTTACTGCACAGACCCCAGCGTCTCCCCACACACCATATACAGTATTTGACAGACACCCTTATCCAGAGCGACTAACATTTATCTCATTTATACAACCGAGAATACTTGTTTTTGTTCAAGGGACCAGAAGGGAGATTCAAACTCACAACTTTTCCTATTATTAGTTCAACACCTTAACCACTGAGCTGCTACCTCCCTGCAGCACTGTGAGAATTAGCATTACTAGCATAGACAGATTTGTTATATTCATCTTTTAAGTGATAGATCCAAGAATTCAGGATATTATATCATTACACACCTCAATCTTCTGTAATCCATCTGCTTGTGTTTGACCGTAAACAGATTTGTCTTTAATTTAAAATGGGGTAAAGGATAAAAAAAATGTGTGTAAAAAAAATAAATAAATATTGAGTTGCTCTCAGCGTGTCAGTGAAATGTTGTAATATTGTGTTATTGGTTGGTTATTGCTCTGAATAATTAGCATAAGCAACATGGCTAATCTTGTAAGCAGTCTCAATTGCAATGTCACAGAAAACACGCACACATCGAGAGAGAGAGAGAGAGAGAGAGAGAGAGAGAGAGAGAGAGAGAGAGAGAGAGAGAGAGAGAGAGAGAGAGATCTTTTTTTTTTCAGAAAAGAGGTCAATATTTAATGAAGTGACCCTCTTGTTGAAATGCTCTGCCCAGCACTGGAGGCTGGTTAGGGTTTTTATTTATTCATTTGGCTACACGACCCTCCACCCCCAACCATTCTCTCTCTCTCTCTCTCTCTCTCTCTCTCTCTGTCTGTCTCTCTCTCTCTCTCTCTCTGGTTAAGAGCATCCCAGTAGTAATGGCCCGTTATCTCCCCAGGGGAAAACCAGTGCGTCATTCTGCATTAGCTTCCATCAGATTGCACTGCTCTGAGTAACACATCCACACACATAGACACAACCACACACTCAGCCCCCCTTTCTTTCATACACAGGCAAGCACACACACACACACACACACACACACACACACACACACACACACCTTCATATATACTATACATCTTTATACAGCTATACAGAGCTGTACTCTGATGAGTAACATTACTATCAAAACTGAGACTGATGTTTCAGCCTTCGAATTCTTTCTGTGTAGGAATGAAACCACCACAAGTTGTTCTATCACTAATGAGTCAGATATGGCTTTAACCTTAACATTTAAACAACTATTGGATGTTAACTTCATGTGGGATTCTTGGGTAGCTTCTAATCTCTTGTCCTTCATCAATGAAAAGGAAGCACCACAGGACTGTCACTGGGTGTTAATTGGGTGGAGGATTAATTCTCAATACAGCAAGGACACTGACATGATGATTTATTTATATATGGTGACATAGTAGTTCTGGGATCCTGAACACCTCAATATTACTTTTGGGATGAGAAACATTCCACAGAGCACACTGACAAAAACGACATCTTAGTGATAACAACTTGAAGTTATTCGTAATTATCACAAATTCTTAAAGTTACAATAAACTAAATATACAATAATTAGGCGCATTATTAGGCATATTATTTTATTGACTATTTTCAAACTTTAAATTTCTTATTTTTCAAGAAATTAATGCTCAGAATTAACAAAATAATCTGCCAATAGGCTTAATAATATTAGAAAGCACTAGAAATAGGCTTAATATTCTTATATTGGTTTATTGTGACCTAGAAATAGTAAGAAACATAATACTACTACTACTACTACTACTACTACTACTAATAATAATAATAATAATAATAATAATAATAGTTTAACTAGCTAAGATGTCATTTTTTGCTTTGTTACAAAGTTTAGCCAATAATGACATTATGCTCAGGAACTGACCCAGATGAAGAGCTAGAAGTCGAATAGTACAGTGACATACTGTAAGAGTTTTACTTTCTATCTTTACATCTACTCTATAATGTAAAAAATGACAAGTGTATTCCTACAGTTTCCAGTAGGGTATACAAAACCTCATCAACATTGCAGTACTCTGACCTTAGAGTACTCAGAGTTATTTCTCCACCACCTAAATAACATCTAAAGCTGTTCTGGTGAACCTACACCCTCAGACTCCTGTACTTGGCTAACAGCAATGGATCCAGATCTCCCTTAAGGTTTTACATGTGCTTCTGAAGATGCTTTAATTGTTAATTGTCTGCTAAAAACAATCAGGCTGATATCTCATCATCAATGTGTTTCTACACACAGAGCTACTGCTTACTGGATTAATTTTTTTTTTTACTCCATTCTGTATAGAGTGTTGTGAAGGAAAATCCGAGGAGATCAGCAGTTTCTGAATTACTCAAAGCAGCCTGTCTAGCACCAAGAACCATACCATGGTCAAAATCACAGAGATCACACTTTCTCCCATTCTGATATTCGATCTGAAAAATAAGTGAAGCTCTTGACCGGTAGGCAAATGATTTCATGCATCGCACACTGCTGAGAGATAATTACATAATTGGCTGATTTGACAGTTGTATTGTATGAATGAGGTGGTGAATAGGTGATCCTGTTAAAGGTTAAAGTGAGCAGTGAGAGTATATGTAGTAGTGAGTATAGTGTGTGTGTGTGTGTGTGTGTGTTTGTGTGTGTTTGGTGATATGGTGTGTAGATGAGATTCTAACATGAGAGCAGTCTGGTGCAACTTAACCAGTGCTTACATTTCATCTGATGAGCTCTGATCCATGAGGAGACTTTGAAGTTTTTGTAAAAGCCTTCACTCATTATTTTACACCAGGAGCACTCTGTGTGTGCTGCTCTAGATCGGGGCGCCTGATTAAAACAACCATGCCTAACAACAAAGACTCCATAACACCCAGCGCATCAATATTACCACATGGCAAAAACAGAGCGAGACGACTGGAAAAGATTTAAAAGAAACTCTGTTTAACCAATAACAATTAATTAAACATCACTGCTCACTTCTTTAGGGATTTCATTACATATTTATGCTGGCAATGTAGCCTTAACTACATTAACAATTAAAATGCGGCATTAATTCTTAAGATCTCTGTGTGTGTGTGTGTGTGTGTGTGTGTGTGTGTGTGTGTGTGTGTGTGTGTGAGACCCTAAACTTTTAAAAACTGTTTTGTTTTTTGTTTCTTTTTACAAAACTGAAGCTTTTATTTTTAAAAAGATACGCTTTTGGTTACTGATTGTGTGTGTGTAAAATATATGTTGTGTGTGTGTTGACTTTGCTGTGTAGGACAAAGGAACCTTGCTGAAATCCCCGCTGACATGCAAACATATCAATTCCATGCAATCAGTGAAGTGTTTTTCATGCTTTGCCATAAGCAGAGATGTCAAATACTACTCCCACTTCAGTGCTTTCAAACATTTATTCATCATCCAATTATTAAGGGATAATTCTGCATGCCACTAATATGCTATCGACTGACTTCTATTCTATATTAAAATGTCCTCCTCTTTTATTCCCATTTCTCCAAATTATCATGAAAATGAAAGACCTACATTTAAATCATCTTTTTTCCCGCTCGGGTTTCTGTGGCATCAAACAAAGTTTTAATTGGATTTTTCTGCTATGTTCTCACCATAAAAAGGGGCTTATTCATCTGTTAAATCTCAAGCTCTGTTGATGAACTGCATGCATTAGACTTTCCAAATCAGCATCTTCAGACACAGGAAGGGTGAGCGGGAGGGAGACGAGGGACATAAAGAGAAAAAGAGACAGAAATAGAGACAGTACAAGAGAGAGTCTATTGAGACACAATTTTCTCAGTGTTTTTGCTAATGTGCTTTCTCTCACACATACTCGTACTCACACACACGCATACATATACACAACCACTTGAAGTGATTTCAGTTTGCTTAGAGCTAACAGTACAATGAAGAGAAAACACACTCATTAGCATAGAGACAGGTTTAATCAAATCAGGCGGCGAGTACAAATTAGCCGGTGAGAGCGTAATGAGTTGGGAATTAATTAAGAACATAATGAGAATATGAAAATAGAAGAAGACTTGCATCTGCCCATTATGGCATTATGGCCACTGGACTCCCAAAAGGCCTTATGCTTCAAATACTGTCTCTCTGTTGCTCTCTCTCTTTAATTCCCTCTCCCACTCTCTCTTTGTCTCTCTCCCATTACTGTACTCTGTCTTTTTCTCTCTCAGGGGGGAGATTTTCTTGTGCTAGGATCCTGGGAAGGCCCTTCAGAGGAGAGTAAACATGAAATGAAGGAAGAACAATTAGTGAGAGATTAGTATTGGGTGCTATATTTGAATGTATTTGTTTTCCTTTGTGTGTGTGTGTGTGTGTGTGTGTTTGACAAACCTCAAATGTTGTGGCATATCATATGACTGAAATATTACCATTTGCCCCATTTTTCTTCCACATGGAACTAAAATAAATTGCAGTACATATTACAGTGTATGTAGAGAATTTAAATGACATTACAGCTGTAATCTCAGAGATCATGTGAACCTCTAATGTCCCAGGTTGTGCGAGGAAACAAATGTGTGAGGAAACAAATGATGGATGATGAATTCCTTGCCATTCATTGTACCTGCTAATTCCAAAAGATCCCTCCCTTGCATTCATTTTGAGTTGTTCTAGCTTAGGATGTGGGTGCATCTGTTTTAGAGGGAAAACTGCAGGGAGTGAACACTGATCGCAATTATGAGAATCCAACCTGGTTAGCTTAAGCTAAAGTGCACCAAAATCCACACAAAAGTCAATGCAGTCTTGTGTCAATAAAGTATCTTCAGGCCTAATCTATAGCATAGGTTGGTCAGGTCTATTGGGGGCACTTTTTTTTACTGCACTTAATATGCAGCCAGTGTTTTCACCTATTAAATATATCACCACTGCCCCAGTAATATGCCCAGAGCTGACGCTGCACACATACAATGTTTTGAGGGTTCAGATTGGACATAATGACCGTTACCCTTATTCATGCAATTATGTATACGAAATAACAAAAAATTAATTATTAAACAATAAACTCTCAAGATTATTGGTACTTTAGTTGACATTCTCCAACACAAACAGAGCACTATGTGTTATAATTAATGCATAAAAAGGATATACACCACCCAACAGATCACATTATAAACTAACATGTAGTGTGTGCATAAGGATATAAGAATGTATTAAAGATATTGGTGGCATTTTAAGGGTAAATTTCACATTAATAATAGGAGATGAGTTACTAATATTTAAATATATAAGATACGCTGTATAAATTTTATCTATTTCCCCAGGATGTGTATATATTATGATGTCATGATGTGAGCCATAGACCTTTTACACTCAATAGATACTGTATACAGTGTGTCTTATTGTTTATTTCCATTTATTGACAGCCTAAAAGTGGGGTAAACTTTCATATCGCAAATCTCTTGTGGTATTTTGTGTGCAATAAATACTTTTTCAACAAAATATTTTATATCTTATTGTTTTTCTTTTTTTTTTTTATCTGAAATGTATCTTTCAGTTTGTTTTATTTCTATTTGTTTATATTACTTCTGGGAAGGCTTGGTGTGACTTTATGTATTGACAAAAAGCTTTTTTTAAGACAATTGTTTTTAGTTTCAGAACTTGTGAAGGAATAAATAATTAGAAATAAAATCAAATTGTTTTTGAATATTGATAAGATGGGTAGGTAGATGCTACAAAAATGCTGTTTGGCAGGTCAGTGATTGGAGATCTGTCAGTGGAAAATTTTGCCTAGAGCAACAAAAAACACTACACAGCATACATACTGTACTTTTCTGCAGAGACTTTTGTAATTTTGCCCAGAGTTTACAAGCAAACACAACTGGTAAATGCATGGTGCAAGAATGTGGGTCATAATCTGTGTAGAACAAACACTTTATACATACAGCAAACAGATATTAAATATACAGAGACAAATAAATGTTCTCAAGAACTTAGCAAATATACTACGTTCAAATATACTACTCAAATGTAGTACATATACTTTGATTAGATTTTGCAAAAAGTATAAAACAAATACATAGACTGGAATAAAATTAGCCTTTATTATTTTTAACTATAAGTTTAATTAATTAATTGTAGTTTAAAATAATAAAGGTTAATTTTACATGTTTTTATATATGTTTTTGTTTTTAAAAAATGCCATTTCTATAGTAATGCACATACATTTTTTTTTATAAATCTATTTGAAAACATATTTTGAAAAATACATATTTTATTTTGTATTTTTCCTACAACTAGCTGCAGGGACATTGTTCTTCAAAGCTGGCAAAATATGTCTATAATCTCCTGTTATCTGGAACTCTGTGGCTACTAAGTTGTGTTATGTTTACTAGTTGGCTTGTTAGCCTTGTCATGTACAGTACAGTTTTACAGTCTCAAGAACAGCCATTTTCCTTTATTTGACCTACAGTCTAATAAGCATATGAAGTTATACAGATTCACTTACATACATACAGGGGCCAGAGTTGGGTTTCCCTCAGTTTTACCCATATCTTTACTGCAGGATGATCACTCACCGCTTCAGCTCATTCCCACAGCACCTGCAGTCTCGTGACTAGCAGGACTGTGACAGCGTGGCTAACATGGTCGAGTGATTTTTCCCTTGCTTGTTGAGCATGCTACATTAACTGTCACTAACACTAGGGCTGGAGATGTTTCTCCCTCCTCGTGCTTTTCGACAGCTAAGGTCATCCCTCATCTCTGCTCATCTATATGACTAACAGGCCTGCGACTAAATGCCACTGGTGCGTTAAAGCACTGCTCGTACAGCAAATGACCATACAGTATATGTGGACCACTGCAATCACATGTGCATGTTAAAAATCACATTCGAGAACTTTTCTAATATAGCAGCCCCCTCTATTATGAGAAAGCTTTATGTTGGTTTTTGGAGTGTGGTTTTGGGGATTTGTGCACATTCTGAGCAGTAGTGAGGTCAGATATTGAGGAAGTCTGGGCTGCAGTCATCGTAGCAGTTCATGCCAAAGGTGTTCAGTGTGGTTGGAGATATATATATACATAAAACCATGTTACTTTGTGAACAGAAGCATTGTCATACTTAAACAATGTGGTGGTCTGGTGTCCACAAACCTTTGGCCATATGGTATAGCTAGCCTACTACATACGCCAGATTGCTAATGCCTCAGGTCTGGTGTTGGGTCTCCTCCACATACCTTTCAATCTCTGTCCTTTATTAATGTTATTTGTGTTATTTAAATACTAGTGATCCTTTGGCCAATACCACTATTGTAGTTGAGGAACTCTTTCCAGCTAGCATGCTTTGTTAGCCATTGTTAACAAACACCGGAGCCCCTTTCCTTCCATTTTCCGCTGTGACTAAAAGCAGTCGACGTGACTGAATGGAAACACAGGGGGCCACATTGGTTCCACGAACCTGCAACCTTTCAGACCTTTTTATATACTTTAATATTCTCAGCTTTGGTCTTGCTTTTTTTCTACTTTTCTGTAGTTCATTCTGCATTTTCCTCTACAGTGTATCTAGCTCTCTTCAGGAAACACACATTATGATATTTTAATGCTGAAAGAAAAAAACAAACCTTTTTAGGACATAAATGTTTCAGTTTTGACTGTTTCAGGTGCAACAATTCAAGCTTTATTATTCATTTCAATGTGTATTTTAAAAAAAAAAATCTTTTTTCAAATAACTAACAAAAACAAAAATTGGAACTGAATAAGCACATTTACACTTCATTGTATTAGTAATTTAAAGTGCATAAGGTAGAAATGTAACAGTAATTGCAAAAAATGTAGAATATTTGAGAGGCCTCTGCTTTTTTTAACTAATTAACTAACTTTTTTAAAACTAAGAGCTTGTGTGGGGCAAACTGTGTTTTGCAGCATTTCAATAGAACAATCCATATCAGAATATAGCTATACTCGTAAAAAACGTTCCAGAAATAATTGGTGAAAAAGTGGTGAAGAATTAAGGAGATTGGTAAATGGCAGTCAGGGAAGGTGATGGTGAAACTTGCCTAGGGCATGGAATGTGCTAGTGCTGGCATCTAGCATCTTAATGAATAAATGACAAGTTTCAAGTAATTGCTGGACTTTGGATAAATAATGTAACAAACCTCAATTATTGGTAATGCATTTTAAAGTGTTTAAAATGCATCCAGGATGAGAATAGGAACTATTTTTTAATATATCTTCTGTTCAGGAAAAAAGTCTTTAATCTTTAACAGTTTTGAGTATGGCTTGGGATTTGTCATGATTGCATATTGAACAGGTTTATCTGATGGAGTTGAACACCAACTGTAAATCCAACTGAAATGTCTTGTTAAAGCAAGTGCATTCATTTAACAATGGTAGTGCTGTAGTGAAGCTCCAAGATCCCCGGGTTTGATCCTCAGCCTTGATAACAATCTGTACTGAGTTTTTCACAGTTCCTCTGTGTGTCTATGACATCCTCCCACCTCCCACAAACATGCCAGTAGGTGGATTGGCTATGCTAATGTAACAGGTATGAAAAGTGTATTTAATACACACAGTTTTATTATGTAGCATTACACAAAATAGTTATTTTAGTTATAATTAGTTATACCTGTTGGGTCTGTCTATGGGTGTTTCCCCTTTAATTCAGTGGTCGGTATATTTTCTGCTTTCCTTGTCACACACCTTTTCTTTCTGATTTGTAACTGTATGGGAAAAGTCTGTGCTTTCTGTGCTGTGATTAATCTAATTTCTTCTGGGCTATAGAAACATTATGTGTACTATTTTTTTAATTTATGTTTACTCTATGCTATTTATCAATATATTTAATTATTCTTTTATTCAGACCTTATTTTAGCAACATTTGTTTTTTTGTTAGTCTGTTCGTTGAACTTGAATCGTGCGTTTATTTCATTCTACCATTTTTATTTTTACAGACATCATAAGCGCAAGCTGACAGTTAAATAGCCTTACTGTTTGATTCCTTAAAAACAGTGCAGAGATGAATCTGGTTACAATAAAGTTCCCTAAATTTTTATGTGGTGCTTGCAATGGACTCATGTTCAATCCACTGTGTATTTCCTCCTTGTTCCAGCTCCACTACAGCCCTGATCAAGATAAAGCGATTACTGAAGATAAATGAATGAATGACCGCAATAACACTGCAGTAATATTTCATACCTACTACCTGCATCCGCTGTGAATACACCACTAGACACACACTGCCCTCTGCCCTGTGAGCACATCTGACTAATTAAAGTTTGTTTTGTACATGCAGATGAACAGTAAGGACAGTGATGTAGAGATTTATAGGGGGAACAGAGAAGTGAGGTCAGGCCACTGGCTCAGCTGTGACCCTAACTGCCTAGTAATGCTTTAATGAGCTTGCTGCCCTCATTTGTTTATGTTAATGACAAGAAATGATATTAGCTCTTTTGTGTCTGTCAGTGAATGAGCTTGTCACTGCTCCCACACTGTGGAAGAGGTCATAGCCCAGTGATTGGAGTGCAGCAATAATACATTTACCGTTTAATTGACTTAATCAGCTTAACTATGTCAACTGATTTGACATTTTAGCATTGCACAGGCTTTTCACGAGCTTTACAAAACGCACATTTGGTGAACTGTGTGAACTTTGTTTAAGGTCTATTATGTATCTATTAGGACAGCATTAATGAGGCCAGCTTTGTACACAATACCGGGATATGTGGGGTTTTTTTTGCTGTTGTTTTACCTGTGGAAAAATGTCATAAACCTTCTCAAAGAAGGTGCAAGGAAAAGAAAACATTGAAAATTTTCTAACTGCAGCCAATTATTTAAAGATGTGTTTATGTGTGCATACATGTCTACAGATGCATGTGTGTGTATGTGTGTCTGTGTCTGTGTGTGTTTGTGAGATTTTCACCCAAACTCCACCCTGCTTAGAGGAGGTAATTTTGTTATTCAGCCGGAGCTATTTTGACTGCATATTCAGTGCTGACTGAGTTATTCAGGCATGTGAAAGCAGGCCAGCCTGCCTTGCACTGATAACTTCACAGCCATGCACTCTGGTTCCCTTATTCACCAGTGCTATAATTAATAAAGCAGAGGGGGAGGGAGTGTGGCCATTAATTGGACCCACTGTCCTTCAAAGCTGTTTGGGGGAGTGTATAATCATTTTCCACAGTAGTCCACAGCTTACTGAATTATTAATACAATCATACAGCGAGACAGAGGAAAGAATAGCACTGAAAACATTCATTTAGGTCTAGAGAGAGCACTGCTGCTGGACCCTAACCAAACAGTGACACAGACAGGCAGATAACACTCGAGTACTGCCTGACCAGCCTGAACTAGAGAGAGGAAAGGCCAGGTGAAAAAGACAGAGAGAGTCCTGATGAATCTGTAGAGAATGGGTGCGTTCCAGCATGTTTCTAAAGCAGTTTGAGGTTGAGGGTGTGATGACATGATGTGTAGAATCTGATGTGCATGAATACATCGTAGAGCTGTCACTGATTGTGGAAAAATGGTTTCTTGAGCTATATAAGATTTTATTATGCATGTTTGGGGTGAATCTAAAAATGATGTGTAGTATATTGCTACTCTTAAGGACACTGCAACCTAGATTCAAATTTAATGGCTCAAATAATTACTCTTCTCTCTCTCTCTCTCTCTCTCTCTCTCTCTTTCTCTCTCTCTCTTTCTCTCTCTCTCTTTCTCTCTCTCTCTCACACACACACACTCTATCAGCTGTGATCGTGCAGTGATTTTCATGAACGAATATATCATGTGGACATCTCTAGCAGCACATGATCCTGGCCAAAAACCTTCACTATTACAAACACAAATAATAGTAATGCTTCATCTTTAATTTAAGAAGTTCATGATTACATTGACTTAAATGTTTATTGCTGTGAATTTTTATTTAATTTGTACTTTTTCCACCAATATTTCCACCAGTATTATATAGCTTGGTGTATCATCTGTAGGAATTCTGATCATTCCATTAATATTCTAATGAATTTGCTTAAGGTTCATTAGCAACAAATTAAACACATTTCTATGTAGTACTGTCACTACTATGTAGACTCTGTATATAAACTGTGGAGGCTTAATCTACCCAGCCATGTAATTAAAAACTAACTGTGGCTCACCAATGCACTTTATGTGCTCCATCGTATATTATCCTGTCAATTTTGCAGCATATCACATTAAAACATAAATACTTGAATACATTTTTTTCATACAGTATGCTAATCATGCATATATGTGAGTTTGGGCATCTGCAGCTGTGTGTATTGTGCCACTGCTTTTGTGTGAATAGCTGTTGTACAGTTGTGCAGTAGCGATAGGCCAAGCTTATTATAATACAGACAGCCAGAAACAAAGGCACACACACACACGACTGTGTGTCCTTCAATGATAACCACTACAGCTTCTCAAAATTATCCTGCTTATTCACTCACTCAAACGTACATACACACACAGACATATATATATATATATATATATATATATATATATATATATATATATATATATATATATATATATGTATATATATATATATATATATATATATATATATATATATATATATATATATATATGTCTGTGTGTGTATGTCAAACTAACATGATCACGTATGCACGCAATGAATAGTTACAAATTGGCTCACTATTTTAAACAAATACACAAATACTCGGTTTGTGCATGGAAACGATTCAGAACTAGTCCCCCTTCTCTCCTATGCTCTAATTCACTCTTCTGAACCTTTGATGGAAATGAAAAAGGAGCCTTACATCGTGTTCAGTGCCATTTTCTCTTTCTCTTCAAAGCTGACACACACACACCCACATACACACACACATACACACACCCACCCTTCAGTCTATGTGTCTGTGTGTGCATAAAGCATGACCTGAATTCGCATCGTCACGCTATCCCTACTGCTCTTACCACGCAACAAGCAAACTGCTCTTCAATGCACCAAAAATGCGCACAAAGAACCGGCTCTGAAAGCAACCATATAAACATGCACTGATCATACATTTTAGAAGGAAACGTGAATGACAAAAAAGCAAGAAACACATTACGTTTTCCTTTGCATTCTCTGCATAACCAAAGCAAGTGTGCTTTGAAAGGCATGTATTTGTGAAAGGATGCTCTTCAGATGCAAAAGGCCACCTGATGTCCCATGCTATTATTGTATAAGAGAATGTCTACAGTATTGTATTTTCCTGGCATCACCTTGTGTTTTAGTCTATATTGGACATTTTGTGTGACCTCTGATAAGGGGGAAAGGTCATCTCCATGGTGATGAATGTGCGAGGCAAAAGAGAACACTCCGCCATCACTCCTCAAGGATGTGCCGATGTGATTGGCCACCTCTGGGACAGGAAATCGAAGAAGAGCGGAGAAGAAGAAAAGGTGTGATTTCACAAGCTAAATTACCCAAGGGACAGATGATGGAGAAGTGTGCAATTCGGGTGGCAACATTGTGTCCAAATTCGCAGCAGAAATCCGAGCGTTTCTTGAGAAACCAAGTGAGCATTTACAAGCATGTTAATGTCTGCCACAGAGATCACCATTAGAGAAGACTAATGGTTCAATTTTCAGTATTTGACTTGACAAAGTGATCCTTATGCTGACCCATGAAAACAGCATTAGAGAAAAATCACAGTTAAAATGCATCATGCGTCGACTGTAATGTAGTTGATGTTACAGCAGATTTACTCAAGCTTCTTTTTAATCTCTATTACTTCTCTCTCTCTCTCTCTCTGAGTTCTGTCACTCTCTGTCCTTCACACGCTCCTCACTTCTGTCCCTCTGAATATTTCTCTCTAATCTTACCTTATCTCTCGATCTCCCCACACACAAATAAATAATAGAAAACTCTGATCATAGATATGACTTTCATCTCTCTCTCTCTCTCTCTCTCTCTCTCTCTCTTTCTTTCTCTCTCTTTCTTTCTCTCTCTCCTTCTTTCTTCTTTGCTAAAAAATTCAAATCACCCTGTACCCCAATGTTCCATCTTATCGCTTCACGTTTGTAAAAGGTGAAAAGACGCGATACACACTTTGTGTTCAAGGCTACTTCTCTGAATAAATTTTAGAAGCAAAAATTTCAACCAAAAATTGAAGCAAATATAAATAGAAAAGAAAAATGGCCTAATTTGAGCAGCATCACAACAGTGAAAAATGTCCAACATATAGAAATATAACAACTGATTTGTAAAAGAATTATATTTGTTTATGTATGTTTTCATAATAATATTTATGATTAGAGAAGACTATCTCTATTCATGATAATATTATTACACCCCCCTCCTCTTTGTCTCTCTCTCTCTCTCTCTCACACACACACACACACACACACACATACACACAAACAAATCTCCTCAAACCCGAAATGGTGGAAATGCACATTTTCCTCTCTTTCAGATTCGGATTATTAAATCATTTATCGCTATTATTTTTAATGGTAAATCGAGAGGTTTGGGGGAAAAATCAATATCCCACAAGCCAGAAATACCTCATAAACTAGATATGAATGGACAAACAAATTTTTATCTCCACAAAGATGTTTGTTCACCCCTGCCAAACACCAAATGGATTTTCCCAAGATAAAGTGACAAGAGAAAGAGGGTAGGGGATGAACTGGGAATGAGCTGGGACTGGAAAATGCCCTCATTGTTCACTGCAGTCGCCTTGTCACTTGATTTCTGTTTTTCTGTGTTCATTCACCAATCTCTCTCTTACACACACACACACACACACACACACACACACACACTGAATGTATTCTTGTTTCATATGTAAATCACCCTGAGAACAATCCACTTTGAGCACTGGTGCTAGTGTGCTAAATCATCAGTTCTGTGATAGCAGGGAGCAGCTTGTATTATTACATCTAATTAGATCCTTTCTGTTTCCTATCAATTAACAGAGTAATTAAAACCATCTCTGCCTGATTATCTACTAACTGCTGATTCAGGGGCAGAGATGAAACCCATCCAAATGTTTCTGTCACACAGAAACTTCATCGAAACATCTTGCCAATCATGTGACGTCAAGTGGAATGAAGGAATTCGTAGCCGTGTAAAAGAGTTAGCTTTAATTTCACCTCAGACAACTTAAAAAAATCAGAGTTCATTCTGAGTGTTGATGAATTTTGCATGCGCAAGGAGACTTGTGCAAGTGTGTGTGTCTGTGTGAATTATTTGAGAATTATTTTCACTGATTTGCACCAAGTTCAGTTAAGAAAAATCTAGCTTTTGTGTATGTGCTTGTTTGTGTGCCTGTTCATGAGGTGCTTTGTTCGGTATTGCTGCATGTGTAAATTGTGAATTATGTGAATATTTGTATCCATATTTGTCCATATTTGTGTGTCTGTAAGTGTCTGATGGAGTTTCAGGAAAAAAAATAGTCAAACACTAATAGTATCATTACAGAAAGATAACACATACACTGCTGCTGTATTATGCTAGCGTGAGAATGCTGAGATTAATCTGCCTCTTCAGTATATACTTTACTGTGACTGAAACGGCTAAATACAAAATAAATACGATCACATATCTGCTCACCATCACCCAATAAACCACTAATTCTGATATGTCACAATTCATATACTCTGGAATAAAAGGACCAAACGTAATGCAGGACAAAGAGATGCTAATATAAGATTCATTTATTTTTATTTAGAGAAAATTCAGACCTGTAAATCATGTGTGGAAAAAAGAGCATTCTATGAAGAAACACTATATCATCTTGTTTCCATGGCTACCAGCCATACTGCCTTGGGATCATGATGGCGTGAAATAGACTGAATTGACGTGCAGGCGTGTGTGTGTGTGTGTGTGTGTGTGTGTGTGAGGGTGTGTGTGTGTGTGTGTTGTATAAATATGTAATATAATGTATATTACATTACAGATCTAATATGCTATGTATGCTATATATGTAATGTAATATGCAAGTTTGCACTTACATATATATACCTCTAGTGCTTTTTTCATTTACTCCAAGTGTCTGGAGTGTTACATTTTATTTTGTTTTTTGCTTACACTCACATAAAACTACAATCTGTTATGCATAAATGGAAAGCTGCGGTTCTTATGAGTGAGATCAAACCGCTGGTGTCAGGTCTCCATATGGATTCGTCCATAATGGTGTTATATGAGTCCTATATGACTACGAGTTAATGACAGTTAATGAGAATATTTTGTCTTCAGTCTTATATTCACACTGCTGAAGGTTAGAGTTTGTTGAGAGTGCAGCAGGAATTGAAGAAACTTTTTCCTGTAGCAAGCCTCTGACTATCTAGGGAGAGGTATCCGCTTGTCCTCTTGAGGGCTCTCCTGTCCTAACCTCCACCACTGTTCATGAATATCTCACTGCTCGAGTGCATTAACACATGGCTGTTCCATTACGCTGAGCTGCATTTGCGTGCGTCTTGGTCTGGCCGTTTCGGAGTTAAAACAGGACGGGCCGGTCCCTGTGAGGGGACAAATAACAGCAGCAGAGGGAGACAGAGAAGGTCTTGAATTCCCCTTGGAATATAATGTGTGCTTCACACCAGAGTGTGTGAAGACGAAGACGAAGTCTGATTAAAGGCATGTGTGAGTGTCTGTGTGTGTGTGTGTAATCCCAAAGTGGCCTTGGGGGCTGGGGGAGGGAATAAGATTCAGCAGCAGACACTTGGCGCGTGCCTTGCGTGCACGTGCGCACACACACACAATAAATCTGGTGAGCAGCAGTCATTGTAAGGTTTGTGGAGGAGGGGAAAGGGGCAGGTGGAAGGAACATGGCTCCCCCTTCCCCCAACCCGTCTCATTCAAACCAGCATCTCCATCACTGTGCTAACCTCATGGTGAGCGAAATACACTATCAGCCACTTCCTCTCCCTCTCTCTGTGCCTCTGTGTGGGGCAAAAGGGCTGAAACTAAGTGTTTGGGTTGAAAAGGTTATTGTGAGTGGGCTTGGGGATTGGGGCGCTGCTCTATACGTATGCAGATAAGCATACGCCTAGCGTCTCATGTACACATGGCGTGTGCGCGTGTTTAGGGTGGGGGTTGCAGACTGTTGTGACTACCTCCACCAGCCGGCCTGGGGGAGGGAGTAAAGGTCGTACGGGTCACGCACCCCTGAGACAGACGCTGCACCTTACTCATTTACAGACACACATATGCTTGCATGCACGCTGCGGTTAGTGACCTTCAACTTTAAGCAACCTTGACCCTAACAGACGGGAGGCAACCGAGGAGCAGATACGCCCCGAGAACAGCATGAGCACAAGCACACCCCACACTACAATCAGAATGGTGCACCCCAATTAAAACCAAGGTTAAAGAGTAAGCCTTATATTTAACATATTCAAAAAGGATTCATTTATCTGCATGTAATATATATATAAAGCTCGGGATTTATGCATGTTGCAGACATCAGAGAATAAAAAAAGAATAATTTTACATTAAAAAATGTTATTTTATTTTCAAGGAGACCTTCATTTTATTTCTACAATGATGACTAGGTCATCCCTTTAGAATTTCTTACCCATGATAAATGTGATGCATGACAGCATGATGTAGTACTGTGTTAATTTTATATGACAAACAATATGAACAGAACATGATAAATAAATAGGGCTTTACAAACATATTTGAAACAGTGCAGGGTTTTTTGAGCATGGAAAAAAAAATGTATTGTTCCAAATTTTTGTTGCTTCTTCAATACAAAATATTGAAGTCAGGAATAAAGTATGACTTGCTGTATTTCCCAACCAGCGAAGTCATTTGCCAAAGATTGCAATTTTTATTTTAATCATAAACCACTCGTAACACTTTCTAAACTGCTTTATACTGCATACTGTCCTAGTTCGATTTAATATTGTGGACAAAAATGTGGCTTGTCAGCAGCCAGAAAGACAAACATAACTCTGACTCTAAATGTTTCAAAAAAAAGGCAGATTTGCAGAAGTTTGTTAGTGTCTCCTTAAAGCTGCACCATAGTAACAATTGCACATTTTTCTTTGTTAAATAATAGGTTTGTTAAATCCTCTTATTATTGTTTTTTATTATTTTATTTTTTATTTTATTTTATTCTTTTTAGCCTAAGATTATTGTGGCACAAGTCCCTCTCTAAGTTGTTACTATAGAAACAATAACGTATCAGAACAAGTGTATTAATATAAAGCTGTAAATTGAATTACAGCCGGAACTACCATCGGAGACGATATAGCAAATTAATGAACACCTTCTGAGCAGTTTGATTCGAGAATTCAACAGCACTATTGACGGTATAAGAATAACATAATCATGATCGCATGTCATGATCAGGAGGTTGACAACCAAAGTATCCATAAATATCATAGTAAAACCATTTGAGTGTCAAGTTAAACACTGTATGCAATAAACATTGTTACACTAAAATGCTGAAGGTTTCACAGTAATATCATGTTTAAATGACTCTACTTCTACATCTCCCTGCAGAGAGAGTTTGCCCTCTGATCTTGAGAACTACCAAGCTTACAGCCTGCCTACACACACACACACATACTGTACAGACACACAAACACACATTTATAAATGAGAATACCATCATCAACTTCTACTGTTTACCTAATGTTTACATTGCACATATACACTTATTCTTGACTATAAAGCATATGTTTTCATGTTTTCTTGCAAAAATATGTCTTTTTTCTCTCCTTCCTTCATGCACTATTGTTTTGTTTATGTTTTTTTTTTGTCTTCCATATGTCCTGTTTAAAATATATCAGAGATTTATCAGAGGAGTCGGAGAGCAAGAACTTCATTGTATTGTGTAACTGACTACTTGCTGTACATATAATAATAAACTGTTAAATCTTGATATGTAATATGTAATAAATATAAATAGAGGCTGTCCCACAAATCTTCATACACAGGGGAAACGAACACTTCCATTTTTTTATTATTATTTTTTTATATATATTTATATTTAAGAATGCTTCTGACAAAAGCAGATGTTCTAGAAATAGATCTAGCACAAAAGTCATGTAAAATAACGCATTACATAACAAAGTTCATCATGAGTAGGAGAGACGACTCTGTCTCTGTGTTTACAAAGAAATCACAATCATGTAGAAGAGGTTTTGTTGATATACCATGAACTTCTGTAAAATTGTGATAACATTACTATCAGGATTGTCACTATTTTAACTCATGCAGGTACATTAACACATCTTTGCCCAGTTGCAGCCCAGCATGCATTTAATAGTAAGCTGCAGAGTGCTGTGTTAGACGAGAGAGATTAACACAGTGTGTTGTGCCTGGGATTCTAAACAGTGGTATTAGAGTTTTAATAAACATGGTAAACATGGTGAGTACAGAGCAAAACGTGTATGACAGATGGCCACAGATATTGGCACAGTGTGTGTGTGTTGCAGTGTGTTATTGCGTCATTGGTTCGCTCCCTTTCCACCCTGTTCTCTGAAGGTCTTCATGCCTCCAAACTGCCCTCTTCTCAATAGTCTTCTCCATATTGTTCTCTCTAATGCTCCATCTTTGTTTTTTTTCTTTTAACAGGTGTCACTGTTTCTTCTTGTCCCCAGCTTCTCCAACTATTATTTTCAACACTCGTTTCTTGTTGCCATTTTTTTTATTTCACTATTTCACTGTCTTTTCTTTTCTTTTCTTTTCTTTTCTTTTAAGCCTCTGCCTTTCTATACTTTTTATTACCTCTCTATTCCTCTCTATGATTCACTCTGTTTACATTCTACCTCATTTCATTGCTTTACCCTCGGCATCCTGGTCGTGTACTTTGATTTGATGTTTTCTTCCTTTACAGAGTTTCCTCTATTGCTTTTGAAGCGGTATGCAGAATGGTTGGAAGCTGAAATGGCTGTGAGACAACAGTGAGTCAACAACTGAATCAACAGGAACTTGAAACCGTCATCTGGTGTTACTTCTCTGAATCATCAGTGTTGCTCATAGTTGCTAGTCATTATATTTGACTTTCTTTATAATCATGCCACAGTCTGGTACAGCAATATTTTCTGAAACAGAGACGATCAGGTTTACTTGGTGTATTAGCTACTAAAGAAATGATAACATCTCTGTGCAAATTTTCGTACCAAACTAAATCTGAGTTAAAAGCTGCCCAGTGCCCCGTATGATCTCGGTTTCTCATTCAGTCTCCCCCATTACTCATATTTATTATGAATTTGAAAGGTTTGCTATGAGATAACTTTGAAGATCAGTCTTGGATGAATTAGCTTCAAACAGAGAGAACAAGTAGTGATGGAAAGAAAAAGAGAGAAGAGCTGAGCTTTTACACTCATGAAAATCTGTCAGAAAATATTAAGAATTCAGGCTTTCTGGTGAGAGATCTTCCATATCATGAAAAGAAAAGCAGAGAATCTAATCCTCTGAGGAAGGCCCAGAGTACTACAGAATTCTCTTTGAAAAAGCACAGACACAATCACAAACGAAACTACAGCCTTCGAAAACACCATTTAAATGACACATAGCAGAGCCGTTTGATAAATTGTTTGGGCATTTCTTCTCTCGACTACAGGGAGAACCACATCCTGTCACTTCCACCGTGACAATTCTTCAATTATGTGATGCGCTATGCATAAAAAAATGCCCCCAATATGCTGTTGATTCAGTGTCTTTCACTCTCCTGCTTATTTGAGAGATTTTCCAAAAGCTATTCTAAATTCAGTTCTTGCTTCATTGGTTACTTTTTAACTTTAAACGCTTGGACTTTTCATCAAAATTGGATACAAATTTTGGGATTTCCAATTATGGATAAAAAAATGGGAGGCTTTCTCTAGACTTTACATGAATAGTAATAAATCATCCACTGTAAAACAAAGTCATGCTTAACAAAATATAAAATTTGCAGAGAATATATAATACAACCTTTACTGCAAAACACATAATCACTATAATATGTTACAGGCTTGAATGAACTACATCCAAACTTCTCTTTTCACAAAAGTGTGTGTGTGTGTGTGTGTGTGTGTGCGTGTGTGTGTGTGTGTGCACGTGTGTTTGTGTTATCTTGAGACTTTCAGAAGCTTCTTTTAGAGTCTATGGAGAGGGGGTGTCAGACTGGCCTGTCAGCTGGTTCACTGCCTCTACCTGTCTTTCACACACATATTCGTATTCACACACACACACACACACACACACACACACACACACACTCTATCAAGTGATTGTTGGTAAAATAATAGCAACTTACTAGAGCTGCATGATGTCACAGCAGGATTCGTTGCTGCCTCACAGCTCCAGGTTCTTTCCCGATCTCAGGTTACTGCCTGTGTGAAATTTCCAGAGGTGCATCCCAATCAGCTCCCTAATGCAGTAGTCAGGGCACTGATCATGGAGTCAGTCAGTTTAAAGGCTGTCTCAAACAAAAAATCCTTCCGGTGCACTGGAACATTCGCTCAGAATGCACCACAAAACTATAGAGCATCGTTGCTCACTATGTTCCCTTATTGGATACAACATCATATTTTCTAAGCATAGAAAAAACTGGTGGATAAACCTGTTAATCTATCACATGTTTTTAAAACTTTATTTCAGTTTTTTTTTAAGTCTGACAACTTTTAAAGTCCACTAGCTAGAAATATGACAAGAACATCTAACAGAATCACCAGCAATTCTCTGGATCTTACCAGTTCCCAGTCTTTTGTACACAATATTGTCAACTAAAGCTAAAGAGCTTGTGTGATTATTTAGATGCTTTGTGATCATTTAGATCATTCACGCTACAGCAAAATTATATTATAATGAAATAGTCTTTTTTCATCACAATGAAAACAGAATTGCAGTGCATTACATGCAGTACATAAAGTGATATTAAACTAATTAAAGTCATTTTCTATATCATACAGTAACATAAAGAATAGAAATGTTATTTTTACAAACTGGCTGTAATACAAACTATGCTTGTAGGTAGAAAGAGGCAGTACTGGGACCTTGACAGGAAACAGGTACTGATTTATTGTAATAAATGTTTACATTTTTTCTTTTTCACCCACTCGTTTTACATAGCATATGAAATTTTGGGGGAAAAGTAAAGGTTCTATTACCGTTATTTCAAGCCTCAAAACATGAATATGTTTGCACGATGCTAAATGTATGCTAATTCCACATGGATGCCCACCTTTAGTTTTGAAAATTTTGAGAATTGCCACTTAATTCTGCATACACATATGTTCATTTAAGTATACGCAATTGCATCAACATTATATGTCTTCAGTCTGTAAAGTAGAGTTATAGAATTTTTCACCTGAAATGGCAACACTAGCTTTTCAATAGTCACATACACCAAAACAGTATAATTAACAACATAAATGATTCTTACTTGTTCACTGAAGTCTCTTTCAGTTCACACACACACACACACACACACACACACACACACACACACACACACACACACACACACACACAGAGACACACACACAGACACAGACACACATAAAGTAATTATTTACATGTGGTAAATATGTAATTTGACACCTTCACCCCCCAAATGTTAACCGACCCTTGTATTAGCAGTAATAGGGACATTCGACAAATGTTTGCAGCCAATGGGACAAGCACACTCACAAAAGTGCTCAGGATGACATAAAAGTGTCATAACAGAATTTAGGGCTATGAGACATTCAGGGTAGAGAGTTAACGCCACTAGAGATACTCTGCAAAAAATAGCAGAAATTAGAAAATAATCACATATCTGTATTACAAGATGTTTAGTTTGTTGTATATATTGAGCATGTTAGCTGGCTGATAAAGTTCCTTGATTGAATCTTGATGAAATAAGCAACACCAACAACCACTCTTTCTGCTCACATGAAGTGCATGTTCTATTTTCTGGATTTATTTTAATATCTTTAACATAGTCAAGCTTGTAAATAAATAAAAAGAGTGACATTTTCATTTAAACTGTATTTTCTCCCATTTGAAATATCCCAAATATCCCAACGTTTAATAAGCTGACCAACTGTAAGCCTTATGAATATATATATATATATATATATATATATATATATATATATATATATATATATATATATATATATATATATGTGTGTGTGTGTGTGTGTGTGTGTGTGTGTGTGTGTGTGTGTGTGTAAGTAGGTATACCTCAAAGGCGTATGTATATGATAGTTTTAAATTAACTGATAAAATGTTGATGCAGTATGAAGCTGGTCAGCATGAAGAAAGGACTTAGCAGGTGTGTTTACACCAAGTCTTTTACAGTGTGGTTTAAACTTACACACACACACACACACACACACACACACACACACACATTTATCTTATTATTCTTGTGAAGCCACATTTATTAATGAATGTTTTTTTAGATATTAGCTGCAGATTAGCTGGAGACCACAACCAAAATATTTATTCATTTTTTCTGACAATGCTAAGAATAAACGATGCATTTTGACGAAAAATAAAAAATAAAAAAATATCACACCCAGGAGGTCATATGAAATAATGCGCGTGACCTAAAAATTAGCTTCTCAGCACGTGACCCATTTCGAGGTCATGATGGGAAATCACCGCGTTAATGTTTTTGGCAAATACGGAACGTTTCGGGTCGGTTCAGTCAGACGTGTAGGGAGATGAGGGTGGGAGGGTGGGAGGGGTGCTACACCGCCCTGGGTTCTCTCTAAACACATTACAATGAAAAGAACACGAGGCAGCGCGGCACATCGTCGTTAACCTCTGCCTCAGGATAAATCAGCCCGTTTGCACGCGCATTTGCACTAATTCCGCACGCGCTGCCCCGCACAGAGTCGCGCGCCCACAACGCCGCAAGATAAACAAACGAATAAAGTCGTGAATGGGCGCACTTTAAACTCCCCCGTGCACATCCCATCATTTATTTACCTTTCTTTTAGCTCGAGTTGTGTTAATTGCTGCTCCTTCGAAGGATCATCTCTGTCACTCGTTACTCTTGCATCTTATGTTGTGTCTATCTTCAAAACTAATGTATCTGTGGTGCCTTTTAATTGGCTTTTCTCCAGGCTAATAATTACCGTGAAAAACGTGAAGTAAGGTGCCAAATGTTTGTGCACGTTTACAGTTTCGTAACATTTTCAGAAATTATATTCCATAAAAAAAAAAACTCAAATACAATACACAAAATGCACCTCTAATTGAGCTTTTTAAATAATGCAAATAATTTTCCTGAACTCATATAAATCAAATCAATGCATAAGCAATTTTTAATCAATTGGCACTAATCTATAAAGTGCTTGGATTTTTTTTACTCTTTTCCAGGACCAAGCTTGTTGTGTCAGGTGTTTGTGTCGACCCAAACTGAGTTGTTAATGGAATCACAGCATACTGCGTCTGTGGGTGTGGACGTTAGAGGGAACATTCAAAATTTTCAAGAACATTTAACTGTTAAGATTGACAACTGTGTCAAAGAGTGAAAAGAGTGGAAACGAGAAACATCGGAAACTTTTTCCAGGTAATCTTCAGGATATCTACATTTTTCTTCCCATAATATAAAATGTATTTTCACTTAAATGGTCATGTATTTGGACTTTTCATAATTATATTTCTATAGACATTATGTGAGCAAAATATGTAGTTTGACTTGATAGCCAATGTTATGCAAAATGTACAAAGTTTAACTTGTAATGAATACGTCCTGTGATAAATAAAACAAGTTTTAAATATTAGATTAAATCATTGTATAATTAACATTAGTTGTTTAATTTTAGGCTGCTGTATAAACATACTATCCCAGCAAGCTGAGTTAAAAAATAAACCAGCCAAATATGCTTTGTCAACATACTAACCAAACCTTTTGGGTTAAAACAAGACATACTGGGCTAGTCCGTTATTAGACCCAATCCTGGGGTTCCAGATTTAGCCGCTAGGTTCTTTTTAGAGTTTATATTTAGAATGTTGTGAAATTAAGAGCAAATCCTGTAATGCTAGAATGTGCAGCTTTTATAAAGATTTTTTTTTTATATTTATTACATTTGTAATATATCTGTTCCCATTTATATAAATGCACTGACCACTAGAATAGGCTATGAGTATTAGCAAAAGACAGACAATATCTGAGATTTGGATGAAAAGAAAAATATATATATTTAGCTGATAACCATGGATTAGAAGGTGTCATTAAAAAGCGTTAACTTGTTGGTGTGATGCCGAAAACTATATAGCTCCAGAAATAGGCCAACAAAAAAAGAGTCAGCTTTTTTTCTGGCATTATACTATGTTTCAGCTTTAATGCACTACATTTATCACCCCGATGCTATGAGAATGCATGAATATACAATCATTTTGGATTCATAGCTACTATTAAACCCAACACATCATTTTTAGCTTTATACATCAAATTACACTCATGCCATCATTGGATGAATGAAGACGCATGTGTTGAAGATGAATTGACGCGAAAGACCTTCTGCCATCTCTGCACGTGGTCAGGAGGCATGGCGACATATTGCACGTCACACCGGAAGGTAAGCAGCGGGCCCGGGATGGCTCCAGCCATCTGTTAGTGTTATGCCCTACTGTCGCCCCCCGATCTGTGCCTCTTGCACTGTTTGCGCAAAGCACGTTCCAAAATTTCACGCCAGCTTGCGGGAAAACTGTGCAAGGTTAGGTAATGGGGAATAATGTGGGAGGAAGAGTGACTGTAAATCAGTATGTGATTCTGTGAGGCATGGTGAATAGAAAAGCTTTATATTGACTGTAGCTGTCATTATAATTTAATCAACCTGCAGTTTCACACACTTTTCTTTCTTTTTCTCTATTGGATATCAACAACACCATTATTTGTATTTCATGTAAAATGGGACAACTTTCAAAATAATTATAGCGCATCCATCAGGCCATGATTGCTTGATATGTAGATTAAAAACACTAATTAAAAAAACCCTTGATGAAGACAAGTCAAAATCCTGACAATCAATTATAGCCATGGGAAAAGAAATTACATCCTCTTTCAGTTCTTTGTTTTTAGTTATCAGGGACAATTGTGTGGTCCTCACTATTTCAGTAGCATGTAGAACCTGTAGTAAACCGGTTTAACCCAATCTTCAGTTCATTGATATTTGAGGACATTTGTTTATCAGCTCTCTTAAGATACCACAAAGAATCTCAGAGGGGTTGAGATCTGGATTTTGATTTTGTCCTTCCAACACCTTCATTTTTTATTCTTTAGCCATTCAGATGTTGATTTCCTGGTGTGCTTGGGATCATTGTCATGTTATATGACCCAATTTGGCTCACTTAAGCTGCTGGACAGATGGCCTAACATTTGTCTCAAGAATATTCTGGTATAAATTACTTCATTGTGTCTCAATGACTGTAGGTTTCCCAGGTACTCTTTCTGCAAAATACACCTAAATCATCATCCTTCCATCACTAAACTTTACAGTTGGTAAGAGGTGTTTGTGGTGATACATTGTGTTTGGTTTTCACCAAACCTAGAACTGTGCATACTAAACAAAATCAGTCTAAATGATATTGTTCCAAAACCTCTGAGGTTTGTTCAAATGCATTTTTACGAATCTAATTTGTACTGCTATATACCTTTTGTAAAGAAAGCTCTTTTTCCCTGCCAATCTTCTGTGGAAACCATACTTGTTCAGTCTTTTTCTGTGCTGTCATGAACATAAACATTTGAAGTGCTTACAGAGGTCTGTATGTCACCTGATGTAGCTCTTGGTTTTTTCTTTTTATCTTTGATCATTAAACAGTCTTACCTTGGACTGAATTTGCTGGGACACACACTCGTGAAAACTGGTGACTGTCTTGAATGCTCTCTATTTGTAAATAATCCTTCTCAATGTAAATGGTGAATTGCAAATATTTTGGAGATGGCCTTGTAACATTTCCCAGACTTTGAATTTAAGTATAGTAAGTATTAAAAGAATGTATAAAACATGAAAATGGACTGTAGAAATACAGTCTTCTATTGCTCTAGAAATGAAAAGTGTGAAAACTTACGCAAGAATGTGAATCATTAAATACATAGTAAAATAGTGTTTTGCCCTGAAAAAGCAATCTGTCTTCCTTGCCTTCTCATACTGAAGGCTACATACATGCCTGAGATTCTGAGTATTTGTTTAATGGAAACCATCTAATCAGGCTGGGAACATTGGTCATATTGTGAACAGAAAATATGGCCCAGCACTCTGCATGCAACATATTGTCCCTCATGTCTTCCTTCCGCCTACCAAAACCTAAAACCTTCAATAGAGCACAAGGACCTCACAGCTTGGTCAGAATATATACATATATAAAATGGTAAAAAAAAAAAATCTTTTTAGAAAATATTCTGTTTTGGCACCTTTGTTTGTTTGTTTGTTTAGTTCTTTTTGGCACCATGAAGTTTACTGCTTCTTCATCTGCTACTCCAAGTCCAAAATGCTTGGTACAGTGGGTCGATTTTCAATTATGGACTTCTGTAATAAAGATAAACCTATGTGCCAATCAAATCTTTTCTCAAAGTGCCTACCCCACCAACCCGCTTCTCTCTCTCGCTCTCTCTCTCTCTCTCTCTCTCTCTCTCTCTCTCTCACGTCTATAAAAGAGTCTTCCACAATGTTGTTGCTGGGAAAAACTTCTTCTTCTACTTACCCCTTCCATGTCCATCCATTTCTCCTACCAAGAGAAAAAACATGGAGAGATAAGCAAGGTCAAATATCTGTCAGAGTTGGATTGAGAGCAATGGAGGGACTAAAACAATCAATACTGGAATGTATTTTTCTCCAGCAGTATCAGTTAAATGCCATGTGAAAGTAACTGTATTTTCTCCTATGTTGGATTCAAGTAGAGACCTGTACATACAATATTTTCATATTCTCCAAATATAAGACCATAACAATGGGTCTGGTTTTGCATTACACTTTGTAGCAGTGAGGGCATACATACAAGAGTTTCTGAATGTACAGTGGGATCGGGGGCAATGATTAGCTGAGAGGAGCATGCACCTTTTTTCAGACCCATGCAAGAAAAGAAAATGTGTTGCAAAACCAGGAAGATAAGAAGATATGCCATCATTGAGCCCTTGTCTTTCTCTGAGATAATCAAAACCCTTGCGAGTATCTAGTAGATTTAACAACATACCCTCCTTAAGCTGTACAGTACATGTAGCAAAAACTGTGCTTCCAGGCCCATAACCAAACCCAGATCGATGATCAGCAGGTCTTTGGAGCTTGGAATCCGGTTGCAGGAGCACAGCAGCAAAGACACTTTGCAGTTTCTGGCTAACCATCAGCATTATCCAGTGGTCCAACAAAACTGAGGACCACATGATGGCATATCTAGTGGCAAGACGTCCCCTCATTCTTCCTCTTTCTCTTTGCCTCTTGCTCTTCCCCTTGCACTCTCCACAATCCTCTTCCCTGCCTCCCAGAAACAGGCTCTTCTTTCTCCAGAGACACCAATTCCCTGAAACCAGTAGCCCCCACCTACCCACAAGGTCAGCATCTTCATGGCTACATGTGTGAGAGTAGGCATACCAGTTGTGATACCAGTTAATATTCAAGAAGGTACATTGGTAGTTTTGGGCTGTTATCAACTTCAGTTAGCCGATTATTGGTTTAGGGTAAGGAATTGGATAAAGTCTTTCAAAGTAAAGGTAAGGTTTCCACTAGTGTCTGTCAATATTTTATTCTGGGGAAGATGGTGGTTTTTAATTTTCACCTCATCCATCCTCTGATTTGGGGGAAAATTGGCATACATTTCTAACATTATTAAGGGGAATGTATGTGGATGGGCCATGTAATAGAGATGCATGGTGTGAGATGTGTGCAGCACTGGTTGGGGAGGTAGGTGTTACCTGGGCCTTCCTAACCTCTAACCATAACCTCCATAACCTCTGCTTCAGGATGACTTGAAGGGTACCCCTATCTCCCTTCTCTAATTCCTGTTTTTATTTTTCAGGCATTTACAGCAAATTATTAATGTCAGCTGGTGAATTCTCTGGTCACCCAAGAAATGCCATTTTATTCAAAGTCCCCTTCAAAAATTTGGGACAGATTTCATCTGAGGAATTACAATGGCATGCAGGAGGGCATTGGTTTGCATTAGTTCAGAAAGAATACAGACGTCCCATGTCCCTTCTCATTTCAGCATGCAGTGTTGTAGAGGCACTCAAAATAATCTGCCAATCAGATTCACAAAAAATAAAGATTCTAACCAATTAAGGCGCCACATGTATGTCACACATACTTTGTTAAATGTAAGAATTATAAGGAATTAAATTAATTTGTACTAGCATTTGGCTGGCCTGGTTGAGCACAACTTGGATCAGTGGCTTGAACCCATATTATTTGTAGTACAAGAAATCCCATAATCATTCATTTGCTTATGAATTGCTACATGGGCATACACATCACAGCTCATTGTCAAAGAAAATTGGGAGGACGGACCATCACAATGTAAAACTGAAATTTATTACATTCTTGACCTAAGAGCAAAACCTCACACATTAGATAATTTACTACAGACACAAGAACATCAGTTCCAGCTGTATAATAAGGGCACTCTGTGGAGATTTCCCTTGGAGGTAAAGTGCTCATATTTTACCCACATGAAGGTCTAAAGTACTCCTGAAGTGGCAAGGGCCCTTTGAGATCACACAATGAGTCAGGAATGGAAGGAACAGATAGAGGGGGAGCACTGCAAATATACTAACTCAATCTACTCAAACAAAAGAGTGAGGTGTCCCTATAGCTTGAGCGATGATGGTTAATAAGACAGAGAGTTTGGGTCTGGAAGTGAACCCAAAATGTATGTGTAGACCCCGGTTTCTGAAGGTGTGGAGGAAGGCAGGTGAAATCTTAGCTGAGCTCCACCCTTGCATTTACTCAGTCCATGCTTTTCAACACATAACAAAACCAAAACAACGTAACTAAAAGGGGACTGTCTTGGTCTCTCAGCTTTCACTCTATCAAATTCAAGTTCAAGCTCTGTGGCATGTGTGTTGGCATATAAGCTATTCCACTCTCTCTTGTTCTCTTGCTGATTATGGGAGTTACTGAAAGCACAAAGAGACACAAATAAATAGAGTAGTGGCAACAAGACACAGGTGAGAATCACCTCACCTGCTGCTTCAACCCACCTTCTCTCCATCAACAGCTGACACTCGAAGATGCCCTTTCTGCTTCCATATCTACTTCAGTCACCTATGGAGACTGCATCTCTTTTCCCATATCACAGCAGTTGCCAAGTTGCAAGAGTTTTCAGACATCTTTTTTTTTTTTTTTTTTTACCTCTATTTGTTCTGATAAAACACAACATTGAGATGCTCTGTGGTGTTGTGGTATCACAGCCTGAACACAAAAATCAAACAGTGCCAGAGGAGCTTATGTACCCATGATCAAGATGGGTGTATTCGACGAGACAATAACTGTTTCAGTCTAGTGGTCATGGTTCTTGTTTCCTGGATCTGTTTCAACTTATGAAGGTAAACATTGTGTCTAAATGTTTTATCCAGTACCCTGCATTGATGAACCACCTGATCAAATAGGTGTGGCTTTATTCAAGGGGCTGTGGCTGGCAACGTTTCAATCTTTCACTTCATGCTTGCTTTGCACCAGCCAATTTAGCTGACATTATAATTGATAGCAATGATTGGCAGTAGCACCTTCTACATCTAAGGGTTTTCTGAAGTCAACCAAAAGAAATGTGCTATTAAACAGGTGGACCTATATTATCTGGATTTCCACTTGGGTCAATTCCCAAACTGAAAAGACAGCAATGAATGCAGCCTGCTTGAGATCTGAGACAAACAAAGATTTGAGGCAGTTTCTGGGGCTGGTTATTATTCTAGATTTATTCCTAATTATTCAGATGTCGCCAACACTCTGTGTGATCTTACCAAAAAGTGGGTACCAGATCCAGTCTAATCTGTACTTTGTGGCAGACCATATGTACATTTTAATTTTACATTACATTTGTGTTGCAGACAGACACATCTACCCAGTAGGGAGTCATATTGGTTCAGGTGTTGGCCTAAGAAAGGAGGTTGGGGTGTTTGGCAACTGGGATGTGGTCAAGTGTGGTCTGTGAATGGAGGGCAGAGTTGAGGGCAATGAGTGGTTTGAAGGAACGTGCGCCTGTGGGTAGTTGTACAAATAAATGTTCTGTGTTTCAGTGAGTGGCAGTGAGGCAGATAAAAGCAGGGAGTGGAACAGAAGCGGAAAGAGAGAGCTGAGCTGAACTGTATTCTGTGTGTATGTGTCTGCGTGTGTGTGTGCACGTGTGTGTGTGTGTGCGCGCGTGTGTGTGTGAGTCAAGCCGGCCACCCATTTCCTCATTCCCAAGCGAACACAAGAAGTGTCACACACTGCTTTCTTTTTTTGGACCCAATCATAATGTGTGTCAGATGATAGCATTTAATCCCATTGTAATCCACTGTGGACAGAGATAGCGAAGACTGCTTAAATGATTCAAAGTCTCATAAATGCAAAGAGATCACACTGAAATTCAGACACGTTTATTTTCACCAAGAGATATGGGGTTAGCAAATGTGGAAAAACTACCATTGACCTTTGATCCGTCAGTCCATCAGTCAATAATTATAGCGATTAATATGAATAATAAAGATAAAAAATAAAAACATATCAATTATAAAGAGATGGACAAAATACATCAAACTATCTTATATTTTATACAGTTAAAAATGTTATAGTAAAATGCAAAAAGCTGCTGTGTGAGTCTAAATTAAATATAATAATAATAATAATAATATTAATAATTTTGTATTATGAGAGCACATATATACATTTTGTAGTGCTACCTACATTTAATAATTATAATGTTATAGTACATATCCAGCAGAAACCTTAGTGTTAGCCTGTGCTAAATATTGCAGTCAATCAATGATGCTTTTGATTTCTCAGTTATTATTGTACCACAAATGTATTTGTGTTAGTTGGTGAGATTGCAAAATAGCTACAAGACTGAGGTAGTTTAAATAAGGCTACTCATTTGCTCATATTTATATTTTTGGAACAGGATGTATGTAACCATGCAAGCATGATAAAAACACATCTGTACACATCTCTAATTGACCTGGAGTGATGTGGAATTCACAGACAGGGCTGACATTTTTGTTTCCGCATGTACGTTTTTTCCCTGTGTATTCCAGCATTTCTGGGGCATAGTGATAGACTTCATATTTAATAAAAAACAAAAACCTTGCGGTTTAGACCACAGCCACTTCAAGTTTAAATCAGATACAGACTGTGGAATTGCCTTGCAATGCTAATACAATACATAGAACCTCTATTTCTGATTTATGTACTGTAAAGGTGTTTCTTAAACATGGTAATTTCAAGAAATGTATATAATACCTTCATATTTATCCACCCCACGCTTAAAATGAACACATGAATTAGGTTGCTTAATCATATTTTAATAGTTACCAGCTGCTATGTTGAGGATTAAGCATTTGGGACGGTACGTTTTTCATGTTTCTTTTATAAAGGTATGAGCTAACTACATACATTCTGAGGCTGGGGAAACTGAGGAGAATCTGGACATCAAGACACACGTCCAACTCAACCTTTTACTAGGATGTTAATTTGTATAACATGCTATAATGTGTGTATACGGGTCTTTTATTTCCTATAACTATTAATGAGATTGAAAATTATTCTGGGTATCACCACCAACGCTATCCAAACTGCCTGGCATCCATCGAAAATGCATGTCTGTCTGTGCATGTCATACTTATCAGTTTAATTGTAGCAATCATGCAGTGATTTTATATAGAATATTTCCTCATTCCCAACTGAAATTGATTTCTGTCTATGTCAGCAAACAGAACACAATTTAGATACAAATTATATAGTGATATTTCTACAACCAAATTACAATATGCAATTTTGTTTATTTTACTATGTATTGCAAATACATTTATCTGAAATGCTGCTCTGTGGACTTTCAAAAATAAACACTTATCATGCTAAAGTCTGCTCCATGTTATGAGTACAGAACCGAGCATCCACATTAGAATGCAAGCCTCTCCTCTAGTCTGTGCTATTGTGTGTGTGTGTCTGTGTGTGTGTGGTTGGAGAATAGAGGAGGTGCTGGAGGGTATGTAGGGCAAACATCTATGGACGTTGCTGATTATTACCTGTCACTTATCATGGCTGTCAATAAATATACATGAACAGACCACTACACACAAACAGTGATATATTTGCACTCTCAAGTTTTTCCTGTGCGCTGTGCTCACAAGGACACGTTTGAATGTAGTGAGAAGGCGGGGGGCATCACAGTAAACTGCTGAAGCTAGGCTTATGTAATGAAACACTGACAAATACGGTGAAAAATGGAAAAGGGAGATACACTGGGAATGGTGAGATAAAAATATATCGGTGGCATAGAAAGTCAAAAAAGAGGACAGAGAAGAAAAGAAGTAACCAGACTTAAAGAAACAAGGAGGGGTATTTGCATAGTGAGAAGGCTATCAATCTTATTTAGTTACTAACCAGAAAATGTGAGCTATTTTGCTGGTTAATAGATCGTTAATAAACAAAAAAATCAAGAAAAAAAGGGGCCGAGAGATGAATTAAAGAACTTCAGCCCACCATCTTCTTCTGATTTTCACCATCTGCATTCTAGATTGAAACATTTCGTGTGAGTAGAGCAATCACTCTATTGTGCGTCTCTTACAAATTAATCAGCGAGAATAATAAATAATATGTTTCATTTGGCTTTTACTTGCTATCCACTTCAGAAGTTGTACAATTAATCAAGAGCTAATTGCTTTAATGCTTTGATTTCTGAAGTTCATGTTAATTGTTACTTGAGTGAGTGAATATTTTTTATTTGACCACATTATATTTGATAGGAAATTATTTTCAGTTGATTATGAGTCCCTTTTGTGCACCCGACAAACTGAAACAGAGCAAATCCCCAGAGGAGAAAAAAGGCACGTACTTGAAACGGAGCCGTGTAAACAGGGCAGTCAGGGAACCTTTTAAGAACTTTTGATTCAAATTTTTCTTCTGTACTTACCAACAAAAAGCAGACTAAAGATTTTGATGCAATATGTGTTAGTTTGGAACCAAAGAGTTTTGTGTTGTGACTTTTTTAACCCACATCGTTCACTCCTTGAGGCTTTGCTAATTGGCTGAATTGTTAAATTATTGAAAAATGTTCTAAACTGTGTTCTGTCGCGTCCCTCCAGGACTACACTCCCTAATCTGTAGGTTAAGCATGAGTGCTCCGCTGAATTCTTTGAGCTGAAGGTGCCTACAGGTACTTATTAGAATTAAGTGCAAATCGGGTAATTTTAGTAATTAGGTTTCCTTATCTATTAAGCAGCAGAGCTCATTAATTAACTCAGATGCTTGTGTGCAGATTTGGATGAAGGAACAGATAGTGTTGTGCTGCTGTTTTTATTGCTGCACCACTGTACACTTCAGCTCCAAAATATTTATTCACCAGTGTTTTGAAAGCTCTGATGTTGCCAGAATGCTGCCAACATGTTGGTGAATTAATTACAGTCAAATATGTATGTGTGGTGAGACTGAAATCCATCATGTCGCTTCTCTTTGTACATGCTGTGCATTTATCTTCATGATTCAATTCACTTTATACCAACATGTAGACATAACACAGTCTTTAATGAGAGGCAAAACACAATCACATGCACACACAATTAGATTTAGTTGTATGAGTATATATGAGTACATGTGATATAAATGTGAGTGTTTGTGTGGGCACTTGGCAGCTTGTTAAATGAAAACCTCAATTTGTTTGTTGCTAATTTCAGCTACTCTTAACACTACGGCCCAAATCAGATTGCTTACTGTTTGTTTGCTTTCAGTTGTTGCATTCTGTATTGTTAGTCATTAATGACGTACTATGAACATAATGTTTATTACTAACTATTGTACTGTTGTATTGCAATTCTAAATTCAACATTTAACTTTGATAAAAAAAAGACGGTTTAATCTGCAGTGTTATAAATTAGCGATTAATATAGTACACATGTATGGGATATATAGCATTGATGGATTTCTCACTAAAACTTTGTTCCTGTTGATCCTCTAAGCTCTAGGTAGGTGCATTTACCTAAGACAGCCAAACAACCAGAGAGAGAGAGAGAGAGAGAGAGAGAGAGAGGAGAGAGAGAGAGAGAGAGAGAGAGAGAGAGAGAGAGAGAGAGAGAGAGAGAGAAAGAAAGAGAGAGAGAGAGAGAGAGAGAGAGAGAGAGAGAGAGAGAGAGAGAGAGAGAGAGAGAGAGAGAGAGTCTGTCTCTCAGATCCTATTACAAGAGACAGGAGGATTTCCCTGGCTGTGCTAAGACAAGTAAGGTTTGGAATGGGCCGAAGAGATTAACCCATACTAACAGTCACACACACACACACACACACACACACACACACACACACACACACACACACACACACACAGAGTAGAATGGCAAGGTAACCATTCCAGCATTAAACTAGGCTTATTTGAATGGGTATGTGATAGGGTGCCATTATATAAATCACTTATTTTCTGTATTTTAAGGAAGAAACTCAATATCATTGTGCTTGTAAACCATCCTTCAATGCTATCCTTTTTGATTTACCATCCAAAAGCAATATCATAATTATCAGTATTTTGTTCCATTCATGTGCTTCATGTAAAATATGTGAGAAAAATGTTGCAACAAGATTTGTGGGCTTTCTTTAAAAATAGAAGGGAAAACGGGTATGATACCCAGCACTGGCTCAGTGATATACAGTATAATACATTCATAGTTCATGTCTTTATATGAGAGTTCAGATTATGCAATTGCAATTACAAGCTATTTATCTATTTATATTAGTCAGCTTGCTAGCTGAATCTGAACCCACCATCACCCTTGTCTAGTTTTACAATTCAACCACTGAGCACTACGGCTAAAGATTTAATACAACAGCTGGGAAAGAGGGAGTGGGCAAGAGAGAATGGAGGTGTCTAACATGTCAAACCTCAACTTACAATAAGCATGGAGTTTTACTGAGGAAGGAGGGCTGAACTCCATAGCGTTGCAGAAGCAGAAGCGGAACAGGTAAGTAGGTGGTCATTTCCATATGAATGTGCCTGCAAAGTGGCACAGTAAAAGAGTGAAAACATAACTGGCCTGTTTAACTAAATCAAACAGGAGTGCTCTTAAGAACATGAATAAACATGAGCACTTCACAAAAAAAAATTGCAAGAGAACAGAAAGCACATCTCACCTCTAACTGAAAGCTGCCCAAACTGCAGAGCTTAATGTGCTACTGTTAGAGGCCATTACAAGAAACACAGTGCAACACACACAAAACACTAAATACTCCAACATGCTGTATACACAGTAAATATATTGAGCACATGAAGCATTGAGTGGCACTGGACTACAGCTGAGGGTACACAAAGGTGTTATTCTGAGAACATTAATCTGTTTAATCTGGCAGAATGGCACACACACACACACACACACACACACACACACACACACACACACACACACACACATGTGTCTTACTATACTTATAAGGACACATTTATTTATACAGCTAAATAATGTTATGCCACTACACAAACAATACATTCTTACCTTAACCACAGTAACCAGAATGGAACCATATTTGATAAAAGCTGCAACAATAATTAAAAAATATATATGTATTTAAAAAAAAAGTGTTCCTATTGGTAGTCAGCCAAATGTCCCCACAAGGTAAAATCATTCAGACATTCTTATTTCTGAGGTCCCCACTAAAATAGAAAAACATGCACACAAGTACCACATGTCACGTTTACTCTCTTACATCTATTTAATAACTTTGTTTAACTTGTATTTTTGAGTTAAGGGATACAGTCGTGCTGGCTTTCTGTCAGTGATATCATTAGAGTCATATTCATTTAACTGCAAACAGCAGACTTTTGCTATGGATATGTTTTGCAAGTGTGTATTAAGTTTGTATAAATGTGTCTTTACTGCAGCATGCCTTAGATCTGATATAATACTTAACTTCTCAAGCCAATTATAAGTGATCCCATTTGGGGGAATGGAGTACATGGTATAACTATAATGTTTGTAGTTTGTAATCATTCATATTCAGAGTCAGGGCCACAATATTGCGAGGTCTTGCTGGCCGCAAGGCAAGAAAATACACCCCAGATGGGACCCCAGTCTATTTCAAGTCATCATAGGCACACATATTTACACACTCATTCACATCTAGGGCAATTTAGCATATCCGATCCTCCTACCAGCATGTTTTTGGACAGTAAGGAGAAACTCCCACAGACAGACATTAATCCGAGCTCAGGTTTGTATCCAAGATGCTGGATCTGTTTATGATTGGATTTATTGTATATATTTTGTATTTTAATATTTAAAGTTGATGTGTCTTCCTCTAAAACAGAAGCAGAGCTCATTATCACTTTGTCACGGCTACAAAGCTAGGTTTTTGCTAAGCTCTTAACTAAACACAAAAATTTGAATCTCAATCTTTTCTATTATCAAGACGTTCTAGTGTGTAAATCAGAAAGAAATTGGTTTAATGTAAGAAACAAAATACAAGCTGTATAACATGTCTCAAAAAGACAGGAATATAAAAAAGTAGCATAATAAAGAAAACTAGCAATAGCCATATATCCCGGCTAGCATGCATTCATTCCCAAGCAATCTTTGAGACATTTTTTTTAACATTAATTTTTTTGGCTAGTTCACATAACATAAGAAGTTCAAACGTTTGAGATTTACAATCCTCTAGACAACACAGTCTATTCAAAAGCAGCTGTTACTGCCTTTTTCTTGATTTTGCTCTGTTTAGTAAGAGCAAGGTAAGATTCAGATGCACATCTTGTTAGATGGAGGTATAGTATGTGAGTGACATTTTAATATCTTGCAGGCAGATTAAATGCAGATTAAATTCCATTAGATTCTACATGTGATGTACAGTTATATTACAAATTAAAACACAGCTTCAAAGTACATGCATTTAGAAAGAGAACTGCTCACACACTGAAAAAGTCTCTTGCGTATCCATCTTTGTAAGGTTTTTTCAATGTCTTGTGAAGGGACATAAGGAAAACCTTACCTCCTGCCCTAACACTAACCTTAATTTCAGGACCCGAATGAAAATGTTTTCCCTGGGGAATTTTTCAGGTAAAAACAGCATGTTTTTTTCTTAAGGGGACCAAGCGATGCAATGTTCCAGGAACATTTTCACACAGTCATATTCACAACATCACAGCAGGTGACCCCATACAGAGATAAATGTTACCCCCAACACGTACAAACAGCCTTACCAGGTGTTGTGCAGCAAATGTTATTGCTACAATTATAGTAGTATTTACTATGCAGCATTATTTAAAACTTCTATGTGAATATTAAACCAATGTTTATTCAAAAGATTAATATTGCAACATTGTCTTTGGAAGACATGCTGCAGACTCGCACAAGAAAACTAGCTAAACAAAGTCTTCCAGGTTAGATAACAATTTCTGTAGCCTTTGTGCAAATACAGATAACACACCAGCACGCATGCAAAAACAATGCTGCTTATGAGTCAGAGGGTGCAAGAGACAAAGAAATTTCATAGAAATCCAAAGGAATGCTCATTTGCCCTTCAACACTCCCCTGCCTCTCTCTCTCTCTCTCTCCCCCGCCTGTGGAGAGCATTGGCTGGGACTCAGGGAGATGGGCATGGTTGCTAGGTGACCGGTTGTGGTTGCCATGGTGATTTTAAGTGGAACAGCTGGTCCAATCAGCATAAACTGCAGGCAGGCGAAGGCAGAGCCAGAGAGAAGTAGAGAGAGAGAAAGAGAGAGAGAGTGAGAGAGAGAGGCCTGCTGAAGCATGCAGGAGGGAGCGAAGGAGTGAAGAAGAGGAACGATGAGTGAGAGGGTTGAGGAGGAACAGAAGCAAAGAGGCAGACATTGAGGGAGAAAAAAGAAAAGCAGAGGAAAAGCAATGAAAAGCGAGCTCAGAGGAAGAGGCGGAAGAGGTGCGGATGCGAGGAGAGCAGAGGAAGGATGGTGTAAGAGGGTGAAAATTAGAAATGAAAAGACGAGAAAGGGGAAGTCGCAAGTTGCACATAAAGCATAAATCTTTAACATGCTCACAGTCATCCAACCCAACACTAAGAAAAGTTTATCTCTAGATCTAATCTAGATCATGGCACAGATATTATCAATTCTACAGATATTTCCAGCTCCATTACTTAATGTCATTTCTATATATGTCTCCGGTTTTTCACCAGTGGAGGACACACAATGTGGAACCTCATCTCATAATAAGATGAAAGAATTCAATTAATAAATTGCAAATGAAAGGGAGGTGATGTGGATGGATTTCATTCATTTTCATACGAATGAAGCCGTACGCAGGGCAACAGCAAAATAATAATAAGACAGAACCACAGTTTATAGCTGAATGTCAAAAATCCAGACATTTTCATCTAATCTACTTTAGAAAATTTTAAAATGTAAAAATTTTAATTCCACACTCTCACCAACACTGAAAAACCGCTCATCCTGTTAGGAGAACAGAAGGAGAGCAGCACTCTGGCAGCACAGTGCATCTCTTCCTGTAACCATCTGAGGGACAATGACTGATACACCCAAACACACACTCACATACAGAGAGATGACCTATACACTGATGGATTGTTTATGTTTTTTGTTTTGTTTTGTTTTTTTCTTGCTTTTTAAATGTATGTCATTTTTTAATGCTTTGGCAGTAGTGTAACTGCAAACAGTCTTGTCAGTAAGCTTTATAAAATAAATTAAACTAGTAGAAAATATACAAAGGCTAACCCTATACTAAACCTCACACAAGCTATAATAAATTGTTCATGTGAATAGGAATTCAAGACCGTGTTATTGAGCCTGTTATGACAGATGACCATAGTGATGATGAGAACTATTCCAACAACCTTTAACAGTGAGGCATCATGGACAGTCTGCAGAGTGCAAGATCTTGACACCTACTGTACTTAAGGATGACTGTGTGTGTGTGTGTGTGTGTGTGTGTGTGTGCACGCACATTACAGAACTGCATCAAGAATCACTGGAGTGTGTCCATGCTATTCTCTCTTTTCTGTCCATCACTTTCCATTCATTTCTGAATTCAAGCACCAAATATGACTTCTAGTTATTTCCATAGAAACTGCATTGCTGCTACAGTTTAGAGTTTCACACATCACACTATGCACCCGTGTCACACGGAACATGGATTAGAGAGGGAAAGGGTCGAATATGAGTCTATCTGTGTGTGTGTGTCTGTGTGTGTGTGTGTGTGTGTGTGTGTGAGAGAGAGAGAGAGAGAGAGAGAGAGAGAGAGTTGATAACATCACAGTGAAAGCCTCTGAAGCGAGACATACTTAGTCTTTGTGCCCCTAGGCTCAAAACTGCCATCACTGCCCTACACAGAGTCCAGCCAGAGTGTGGAGCTGGGCTTTGAAATACAGCGCCAAACATTTGCATTACTCGACACCATATAACCGCACACACACACTGTTAGAAATGAAGGTTTCTGTGGAGACGAACATGACACAACTCTGTGTGACAACAAGTTCGGGCAATGCGCAGGATCGCTGGAATGGTCGAGAGTGGCAGAGAACGAGAGGCTATCGAAATCAGACTTTGCTAACCATTGCTCCCTAGCCAGCACTTTAATAGGCCTGCAATAGAATAATGGACACTTTATGGGCCCTTTAAACACCCAACTAGGATTCACTCCAAAACTAACAAAGCTAACAGACCTTAGTGGTAGTGGGGCCTTGGCCAAAAACCTCCCCTACATCTCCTCCCTCTCTCTTTACCACACCCCCACCCCCCTCCTCTGATGGAGTGCCAGGCAGTGAGATGGTCTGTACTGGTGTCCTTTGTGTTTGGCTACTGAAGCACATGGAATGGCAGTTTATAGCACAATAAAACAACATACGGACACTTTCATTGAATATAATGGCTGGAAATAATACTGACCGCTTCACACCTTCTTGCAGACATAGAGAAGCGGGAAACTGTTTATACCTTATTATTATTATAATAATTTGATTCTATCACAACTATCATATGACTTTCAAATGTTCTCTGCTTCCTAGATTGCACGCAGACCAAACACACACAAACAGCTTCTGTTGGCAATGAATTTGGGCGTTTTTATTCTCTGAGTGGACAATGAGAGGACGAGAGCGAGGGTGGGGGAAAGAGAGATAGAGAATGGTGGAGCCCTTCATGGCAAATGTGTGTTACAATGGTGACAGCGTTTTACAGACCCTTGCATGGCCCAGTGTCACTATTACAACATTTCATTAACTGAGAACATGGCCACCATGACATTCAGCGTGCCCAGCCAAAAGCCATAGTCGAATCATGACCAACCCGACTTGGAAGATTTCTAAAGACTTTAACACTATTGAAGCTATTCGTGGCAGCATAACCTTTATTTCCATACGCTAATCCTTCTTAGATCTTTTGCTCCTCTAATCTATCTAGCTTACTGAAGCATTGGGATTGGTCAAGACAAATCAATATTTATTAGTTCCAAATACAAGTACAAGGAAGGTACTTAAATGACACTCCTGATTTCTGTACAGTTTTATTCACTGGAGAACTGAAAATGTCCTGAAAAATGTATTAACACTACAGTGTTATTAATTCATAAAAGCATTATTACTGCAACAGGGATTACTAGTGAACAAGAAAAAATAGTAGAAAATATGACCTAACAAATCCTTTATTTTATTATGCAATATATTGCTTGTAATATTCAAACAACAAGCATGGCATTTTTCCCTTCACACACTGGCTCAGTAAATTTAATTAGGCAATGACTTCTTATGTTATTTGTGGCATATGAGCTTGTTTGCACTTCTTACTGTATACAAATTTACAGTTAACAAAGATTAAGCCATCTAGTGCCAGTTTTTTCCCATCAGTATGAACAAGAAACAGAACATATAAAAGAGGTCCCTCTGAAAAGCAGCAATATATAAATCTGTTTTCAAACATTATCCAGAAAGATTAGCCAAAAAAAAACAACATAAAATGAATCCTTGCCATTTTATTGTTATGTTACATTCATATCTCTGCATCCCTCAGTTGACCTGAGCTCTATTGCCACGGTTGAAAAAAGGACTGATAAATACTGAAGAGGCAGTCAATAAACCCAATAAGAGCCCTAAGACCAATCACTTCTAATAAAGCCAATCACTTGCAGTCTGACCTAAACCTGCTCTGCCTGGGCAAACAGCAGGCCTTTACAGCTGAACCACACAAGACACAACCCCAGACTAAGCAAACAAGAAAGCACATTAAATTATCATAGTAACTGAGATAAAAAAAAAAACTGAGAAGACTTTATTATTTTAGAATTGATAATACATTTGAATTAGGAAAATCTTAGTCAAAGTCCTAGATCATTGCACATTAAATGATGAAAATAATTTCCAAAATGGCTAACTGTTTAGTAAAAACTACATTTAAAAGAAAGATTTCATTTTAAAAAGAAACTTATTCTGGTTTATATTTAGTTTTAAAGAAATCAGTAGAAACATTTAATTGTTTTCAGTCTTAGCAACATTGTTTACTTGAATGCACAGTATTTAAAATGTGCTTTAATATTCATACATATTAGATTATATTAAATTTGATTAGTTTTGATTCAACTTTATTGTCATTTGAAGCATAAAGTAAGTGCAATCCATTTTTCTGCTTATATTTGTCAATGACTCTTGTTTGACTCTTTTGATAAATTTATTTTGCAAATAAATTTTTGCAAATGTTTGTCATATAGATGTTGCAAGAAGCAGCAAGTAAACCAAGGCCAAATTTCTTTTTAAGGCTCTGAAATGTTCTGATTTCATTTTGACATTTCAAACTGAACGGACCTCATTTTATATATATGTGCAAAATATTTGTAACATGGATATTTTCTCATCAGTAACCCTGAATACACTGTAGATATATATATATATATATATATATATATATATATATATATATACATATTTATATCAACGTGTGGCCATTATTTTCAAATTTATTTCTTTTAATTTAAAAATATATCAATCAAAAATTGATTGTTGTAATCCCCTTGGAAGCTTGTTCCATAAATTCACAGTGTATATTCATCTGTCTGTTTCACTCTCTCAGTTCATCTTATTCATAATTCATTGCTGCTCAAACAGAAAGGTGACCTTTCTTTCGCCAATTCCAGGTACGAGACCCATCAGCATGTGCCACATTCAGCACTGTACATGTGAAGCTTGCGAACACTGTAAAGGATCAGTCAGCAGATAATGTATCCATGTCTAACCCTTGACAACCAGACGTTATATGCAGGTTGGGGAAAGGAGAAAGAAAGGGAAAGGAAAGCACAGAAGAAGAAAGCACAGGAGAAGAGGAGAGGCTCCAACAGCTGTATGCTAAACCCTCAAACAGCTTCATGCAAAGAGCAGGGTAAAGGGGGAGGGGATGAAAAAAAAATGTTTTGTCATTGTCTGCTGGTCCATGCATTCTGAGTTTATATCTTACGTGAAAAGGTTTCTCTGATGAAACAACAGAAATTTTGCATGGTCATGAATTCTGTCAAAAACTACAGGCCTTTTTTCAACTGAAGCTAAAGATTTTAACCACTAAGCATTAACATGGATCTAATCAAAATTAATCAATGCATGATTGTTCTAAATATATATATATTATTTATTCCAGTTATAGCATTGATTATTGATTTGAAATCTTAGCTCCTGTAGAAGAACCCATTACTTTGTTTATGTATCAAACAGACCAATACACATTTTATGCAGACATGCCCAAAAGGGTCAGGAAAAATGTTATCCTCCACACCAAGTTCACAGCAGGAACCTGAAAAAGCTCTACCTCCACTGTTCTTGTCTCATCACCCCTTCGTCCATGCCTTTGTGTAGAACACATTCAAAAAGGAGTAGGATAGAATTTGATTTTAAAAAGCAAGGCAAAAGTGCTGGTGAATTATTCACTAAAGTTCTGTGAATATCATGGTGCATGGTGCTGACTGGGTATAGCTCTTAGTGGATCACAAGACAGCAGGGAGTCACACTCAGAGGGAGAGGTTAATGTTCCATCTTGTTTTGGTTAAATGCAGATGGTGGTGGCACTGGTTAGTGAGAGTTTGCACTGACTTCTAGTTTTATAGTAGTAATTTGATTTGTAATTCTGTTTTGAGCATCCTTTTTTTGTCACACACTCTATTAATCAACATAGCTCCTTTGAATTCATCCTGGCATAGCAGGTCAAAGAAGCAATTAAAATTTGCTGATGGATATAATTCATTGTAGTTTAAATAACAATAGGTAATAGCACAGACATTTAACAGGAAAGACTAGGAAATATGTTCAATCACATTTAAATTATAATGTGTTTGTGATAGTTTTACCCCATTTTGGCAATGTTTACTTGTAAAAATTGGCAAGTCTAGGGTTAATATGAAACATGCCGGTTTAGTTCACAAGTATGCCATGTTGTATAGGTGTAACCTTCACAAGCATCATGCAGAATCCACATATAACTCCTGAACACCTGACTGGCATTTCGTCATGCCTGGTGCAAACAGATCAATGGCTGCTGATGCTGACATTTATTAGACTGTGTCAAAGCCTCTGCATTGATATTGACACATGGATGCATCAGCCACATATCTCAAGAGGCATAGTGTCAATAAATGTAGAGAATAATGTGATTGGCTTCCAGGACTGTAGACTCTATGCACATTACTGCAGTGTACTATGTGCAATACATGCAGAGTTGTGTAGAGAGTTCAAAACACACTGTCCTCATTTTTGATTTGGTGCAAAGTGACAAGCTAGAATCTTTAATCTGTTGAAGAGGCGGGTATATGTATGGCTTTGCTGTCATCCTAGACCTTTTGCTTTATTTTTTTTCCAAAAACACAGTTAAAAGCATGTCATGACAAAGGAGCAAAAGAGAGGGACAGAGAGAGAGAGCGCAAACTCATACACAAGTAGAGATGATGACAAAGCAATAATGATGAGACAATGCAGTCATCTTCTCTTAACAATCTAAATACCTGCAGATAAAAAAAAATATTAAACTATACAAGCTGACAAAATAAAATGTGTGTGTGTGTGTGTTTGTGTGTGTGTTTCTCAAGGTACAGTGTGTGAAAACCATGAACTGATGTTCGATGAAATGTTTAATAGTATTAACTAAATCATTACAAATCTGACTTTTTATATATTATATTATATTATATTATTTATACTATTATATATATATATATATATATATATATATATATATATATATATATATATATATATATATATATATATATAATTTAAGGCTGCAACAAAATTCTATTTATTAGAATAATAAACAAATTATATTTATACGCGAAATATGACATTTAATTGATAAGTGTTTTAATGATTATACATAAACAGACATGTATACTTGCCATACGGTGCCGTGTAACATGTTATCAAAACAATATCCAACAAATTTCCTTAAACGATCCCCACAAATGTATCGTTTTCATGTGAATTGTATTTTGAATTAAAATCGTTTCTGCAGATAGACAGTCTAGTGTTACTTGAGATGGTGTCTTCCTTTACACTAGTGCAAAAGTTATTCACAATTCTTCCTTAATATCGTCTTATACACCTTGCCATATATGCGACATGTTCTGTCCGTGATCTCGTAATTTAAACCTAACGCTGAATTTAACAGTGTGTGTGTGTGTGTGTGTGTGTGTGTGTGTGTGTGTGTGTGTGTGTGTGTGTGTGCATTGCTGTTCTGGGTGTTTCTCTTTTCGGCTGATTCCCGTTTCTCAGGCTTTTCTCGCGTTCACATCATCGCCCACCATGTTGATTGTGGCGGACAGCTTACGAGGCCTCTCAAATTGTTCGCTCTTAACAATGGATTCTTTTGTGCAAGTGTCCCTCTTTATTTTCTCAAACAATACTCGAGGGTCCCTCTGCTTCTACTCTTAGGAAATGTTTGTAAAGTTATACCTTTATACCTTTATACACACACACATACGCACACACACACACACACACACACACACACACACACACACACACACACACACACACACACATATATATATAATATATCATATATATATATATCTATATATCTATCTATCTATATATATATATATATATATAATAGCTGTATAAATCTATTGTAGAAATACAGAGCCTTTATAATGGGTTAAATAAAATTTTATTTTAGAACAGTAATGAAGAATACTGTAAACTATTCGCCGTATATGCTGTTATACAGTAGGCTATTTGACATCAAGGTTTTTTTTATCTCTAGGCCTACACAAGCTGTTTGCTTGCGCACGCACACTAATATAAACACACACACGTGCGTGCGCGCGTATACGGAACAATTGCCGTTTATACCTATATAACATTGTAAACCCTTTTACTTAATGCAAGTTACAGAGCATGAGCAGGATTTGAAATCATGCATAGGAAAATATAATTATATTGCATTCATGGAGGAAATTCTTTTAATTATTGTATTTAATTAAGACGTTTTGTTGTTTAAAAGTTTTGTTTGTTTGGTATGTCTGTTACATGTTTAGTTTGAGGAATGATTGAATTCAGCCTCAATGTACATACTATACCCATAACTGTGTATGATTTCAAATCTCTGAGCTCAGGGAAAGTATATCCCCAATTAATCTCGCTGTTAATTAGCCTACTTCTTTTCATGTCGCAGTTACGTGTTTGTGTACCAAGCAGTCCTTAAATGGGGTTGGGGGGGGGGGGGGGGTCGCAATGATGATTTTCTAATAATTTATCGACAAAGGTTCTACAACGTCGTTTTTTAAGTTCTTGGGTTCATTTAAATAAGACAAATCGCCATGTTCAATTGTGCGCCACGCTCCTTTAACTCGGGAAGCAACAATGCGCACACAGACCACGAGTCGAGTCCACCAGGAGCACCAATTCACCCGAAGCAACACATGGTTCCGATGATTTAAGGACATTTTAGACATACGTAAATACATGTGTCAGGTAGTAAGACTGCCTGCGAGCCTGCTGCTCCAAACTCCCAACACCGAGAAGCGTTTTTTTTCCCCACCCGAGTTGATCGGGCCACGTAGCTCTGGGGCCCCACTCTACACTCCTTTTGTTGGCCCTATTGTAATGAGTGTGTGTTGGGATCGGGGGCGTAATGAGAGGGCTGCGACCCCCCGATGGGGTGGATTTGCTGTCCAAAGACCGTTAGACAGCGCCAGAATGAATGGGGGAGTGAATGTCATTGTTATGCAGCGGGACAGCTCCTCCTTCGCGCTGGTTAAGACCGAGAGGCCGCACTGTCCAGAAACCGAGCTAGGAGAAAAACACTGCCTTCGATTTCTCTACTTTTTCTCTTTCAGTTCCCTTTACACATGTCTCCGTCATATTTCCTATGTGTTTCCGGACAAATGATGGCTGTTAGCTACTTTTGGGACCAGCACTGAAGGCGGTTTTCCCAGAGGATCATCTTCCGACATACAGGATTCAATGTGTGAAGATATTTTACAAGAACCACTGAGTAAGAAAACCAGCGCATTCATGTTAGGATATGCGTTAACTCAAACAGAATAATAATTAGCATATTAACTAAATATCATAGTTACTATAATAACTTCAGTATTGCTTTTAATTTAGTTATGAGATGTCTTACAAGTATATCATCTATAGACCGTTCGTGTAGGCCTGTAGGCTATATATTCATAAAAGATCAATGCAAACAGCATTATATTTACTAATGCGGATGTCTGTTCATTCGGATACATGATAAATATTATGGGTGGTTTTTATTAGAGCAGTTTGTTCTTTTAATTGTTGGTGGCAATTTTGGGGGTAAAATAACGTTTGAAAATCGTCATTCACTTCCGGGCCAGTGATGGACGTGATGCTACATGGATTCTAAATCATTGTGGCATATTGGTGCTTTCTCTAAACGATAACTCAGTATAGTTTTGAAAAAAAAAAAAAAGAAATAGAAAAATTGGGTTATTTTAATTATAGCCATACTGAGCTTGTAATAAAATTAGAGATTAAAGATTGTAATCAAATTAGAGAACAAATTGTCGGGTGAGAAAACTATACTTGTCACATTAACACATTAAACAGGAGCTACATATGAAAGGAAAAAGGAAAACAAAAATAACACGTATGTTTCAGCAGACGGTTTCTATTAAAACATTATAAATTTTATATATATATATATAATATAATATAATAAAACAAAATATTGCCACTGTAAGGGCATGTATACATATTGGAAACATACGTTAAGCCAATTAATGCATCAAATAAATAGCTTAATAAATAGTTAAATAATAAATAAATAGTTTCTAATTGCAAATTTATTGTTGCAACTGAACCGTAATGCGATAATTCTATTGTTTCCTCTCTATTTGAACTATTTACTGACAGAAAAATATTAACTTTCTAAGAAACTCCAAAACAGACTATACCAGTCAAACCGTACGAAAAAAAAACCGTAAATCCAACTACATTAAAACAATAAATACAAAAATGCAAAGACCCCAGATGTGCATCAGTTTCTCATGATCTGACAATTGAGGAAGGCAAGCACAGCTGGATTTCCAGTAAGGATTTATTAAGCAGAGGGTAAAAACTCAAAAAGTCATCCAAAATTTCACAGGGAAGCAGATTGCATCTACATCTACATATATATGTTTTAAAAAGAAACAAACAAAACACAGTCTTATGTTCTAGTATTTGGGACAACATTGTGTTTGTTTGTTTGCTGGAGGTTTTTTTTTTTTAAAGCATCTTACTCCCAAATAAATGGTGCGAAAACGCAGAAGCTGCTACTTCCTGCTGTATTAAGTGTATCCGAGTGCATGCAATATCTCACTTCTAAAGGTGTGCACAGACCATAGTCTACGTGTTCAAATGACACATTTCAAATCATCCCAAAACAATATATCATAATAATATGAATATAAATGCATATAATGATATGACCCAATTATGGTATGTGTGTGTATTTTGCTTTGTTTTGTAAAATAAAATACATACAAAGAAACATGCTTTAAATATATGTATATAACATACATTGGAATATGCAGTAATCTCGTACAATTCATATAGGTCTAGCTCCTATCTGCAGAGCGTCTTTCTCAAGGACACTTCGGTGATGAGGCTTTGGCTAACTGGGGAGAACGCGGCCCGGCCCGTGACGTCATCACGTCCCCATGTAATCCTTTTGCGTTGAGCCCAATCAGCAGAAGGCTGCGCGTGTCTGGGCCGGGAAGAGAGAACCTCTAATCCGCGAGACTGGATCAGAGCGGCTGAGAGAGAAAAAAACACCCACCCAGGGCTGGAGCAAAAAAAAAAAAAAAACGTTTGCCGAGGACGGGCGAGATTAAAAAAGGATGGATCGGAGAGGACGCGGCCCAGTGCTGGTGGGGGTCGGTGGAGCGCGACAATGCACGGATGAATTTAACCGAGGATGCCGCAAAAGGGAGCAGAGCTTCATGGAAGGGAAAGGCAAATGATCGTCGAGAAGACACAGGGCATAGAATGAACATGGCAGTCATAGTATAAACGTCGTCGCGCTGCGTGAGGTTATTATTCTCATTTTTCATTTTTTTACCTTTTGTTTTGAGGCGCGTTTTATTTACAGGAGCACGCGCGATTAAATTGAAGAGGAGCGCTGCTATGCGTAGACCGACCAGGAGAGTGTATTTGCATAGACAAGCGGAGAGACACGGACAAAACGTCGTATTCTTTCCCGGTACCGTAGAATATTTTGAAATGACACCCTGTCCTTTTTCTTCTTGACCTCCTCCTTTTTTTATTTTTATGAACAAAGGAAAAGCATCGGTATTTTTGAGAAAATCTTGGACACAGAGACGCCATCAAAGCAAACTCTTTTGATATCACGGAGCATCGCGATGCTGAGCGCAAGAGAAAATCTCTTCTCTTCCATGACCTTGTACACTATACGCTTCATTTAAATGCCCCTGCTTGGACTAAAATGTGTCGTGATATTTCACTCCTTCTTTGTTTTGAATGTTGCAGGATGTGTGTTTGTAACGGGCAATTGATGCACTAGTCGGTTTGCGTCACTGCTGCGCATGCATTCATACTAAAGTTAGAGAGAGAGAGAGAGAGAGAGAGAGAAGGGGGGGGGTGATTTTAGGGGAGGGGACGAAACAGTGCACTCTGATGTCCATCCAAATCCACGGAAAGCGCTCTGCTAGAGGCGGTGCTCGGAGCGCGAAGTTCGAGCACCTTGTATTATGTTGTGTGGTCGGCGATAAACGGGAAGCTTGGACGGGTTCTTGCTCTGCGTGTTCACAGCGGACCTTGATTTAATGTCCAAACAATTAAGGCACGCGGTGAATGCCAAGAGAGGAATCTCCTGAGCATCTTGTTTCCTCCATTCTATCATATTCAGCGCGAGTTGACAGGCTTAATGTGTACGACGGCTGTGACAGTCATCAGCGTTTAAGCGCGCCTACTCATGTTTAGCACTACTGCGGGACGATAACAGGTTATCAGCTTCATTAGAGCAAGGTGTTTAGTAAAATATCAAAGGAATGGCTGTACAAGGGGTTATTTTCCTCTCACGTTCACAGGAACAGAATTACAGGCCTTGAGCTATTTGGTTGTTTGGCGCAACCTTTAAATGCAGGCCCCAGTCTGCGTGACTAAATGTGATATAGTTTATGTAACCACATCACAAACTAAGAATGTAAATTTAAGACAATTAATCATGGGGTTTAAACGCAAGCTGCCTACTCGTAACAATCAGTCTTTAGTTTTAAACTAGCTTTCGCACATAACAGACAGATGTGTTTGCGTAAGCAGGCCTAGCCTTTTGTGGACTAGTAAATACATCCAGGCATGTCTTCGTTTAAAAGAATGCACACTGATTATATTGAATGAATATGAGTGCTGTAGTCAATATCACAGGCTACTCATGAGACAATCAATCGACATTAGCATATGTTGCAATGTGACAAGTTTAAGCTTTCTCTATGTGAGTGCGCCACCTATAGAGTTAATCAGTAACTCCTGTTTAGAAACACGCCTAAATCTACTAACTTCTTAAACAGCAATACAACAATCAGGTTTTTAGTGGGCTTTTGTTTTAGCCTATCGTAAAATGGTGTCTTGGCCTGAATTTATAGCTCAGATAATTCTGTGCATTAACGAAGAGTAAACTGTAAAAGCGGACCATGTCTATGGGAATGTAATTACAGTATCACGTTGCGCAGTGGCATTACTTAAGAAGAGATACTAGTGTAAAGGAAAAATGATCTGCTGGTTGTTTCATACGTTTAATGAGGCAGTAGCAGGTCATTCAGTATAAATTGCCGCATTTGCTGTTTATGCCTGTCTCCCTTTAAGGCTTCTGCTTGTCCTACATGGCACAGTCTGTTCCTAACATCTTTGCTGAGGAACAGCATGTTCCAGCCAAATGCTGCTCCAGGTGGTGAAGTGACAAAGACAAAACATGTTAGAGGCAAACAATAGGCTAAATACAGTGGCAGAAGTTACTTATATTACTTCATACAGAGATATTGTGTAGTTGCGTATTTTATAACGCACCAAATGGATAAATGTCATATGCATATATATATATATATATATATATATATATATATATATATATATATATATATATATATATATATATATATATATGAAAAAGACGTTAGGATCTGGTAATGTATCAACAACCAAATCATTACAGCTGAAAAAAAGAAGTTCGGGTAATCCTATGGGAATGCATTAAAAATAGAAAACGTCATTTCGTTACTCTTAAGATAAACATTAGTTATTATCCACACAGGTCTGTCATTTGCGTTTTTTGTTCTTGTGCCTGTGTGTAAATAATGTGACATTTCTATTGTGATTCAGAGTTGCAGAATAGTGCGTAGTTATTTTAGAACAAGTTATTTAATTAAAAAAGGAACTGGTAAGTATCGTGCAAAACGATATATCGACACAAGTGTTATGATTTGATCCTATGTCATTGACTAACAAATGCAAATAAATGTATTAATCTTTTTTGTCTTGTGCTTCCTGATTGTATGCCTGGACTATAATAGATCATTTAAAGCGGTGGTTTATTTCAACAGCAAGCTGTATATTCAGCTACGTCTATAGGTAAACATACAGGTTCATTTAGTAAAGCATAGCATTCATTTGGCCTACTTCTACTTTACGGATAAAACTGCAAAAATGGGCTTAAAGGTTATATTTCGACTGGAAATGGATAGTTACTACAATTTAAATCCCATCACAATTTCACGAATGTGCCTATATTTTACCACTGTAAAAAAATTAAAAAAAAAAACCTAAAGAAAAAAACTACATATTTTGTAATATTTAGTAATCTGACTGACAAAGATACAGCATTGTTGGAGGGCTGAAGTGCAAACCGAGTCGCGCTAAAAATGTATGGAGACGCAGCCGCAAAGCGTCACTGAATCGCGGAAATTTCTCTATAATTCTTTAGGCCACGTTTTAAAAACTGACGAATTCACACTGGTCAAATTGTATGATTCAGTTTTTCTATATGCATGTATAAAACAAAACAACACTAAGACCTATTTTCCAGACTGTAATTTAGCCTACTTATAAACGTGTAGTTTGGTAGGCCTGTTTCATCCAGAAATTATTTGTTTGAGATTCTAACTTAAAAATAAGAAAGAAAACTTTCCGTTTACTCAAATAAGTAGTTCTCGGATATGTACTGAAGATTGTTGTAGAATCAGGGATACGATGGATCAGGGCGCATCTTTTACCACAAGTATCGTAGACGATCAGAAAAAAGGTACTAAAATGTACCATTCCTTGTCACTCACTCCAAGACACATGCTTTGTACCTTTTAGGTGTATGTTTTATCTAGAATTGTCCTCGAAGTGTATTTTACTCTTGAAGGTAATTACTTACCAATTATGTATTTTTTTAATGTACACTGTAGCCACAGTTCTAGGTGAAGCATGTGTATAAAAGGTACCGATATACGGGTACAACCCTGTGACCAGGAAAAGCTACTGTTTAGTCTCCCTTATCCACGAGTGTAAAGTTAAAATCATCCCTGGAGTGTTTAATGAGATGCTCGCGCTCTCGGTTCACGATTAGATTTGTAGCTCTGTTACGCATTTTGGAAACGTAACTCGTAGGTTATAGTGATATTCTGAAGTGGTGTGATAATATGGGATTACGACTATTGTGTTATATTGGATGAATTGCACTTGCTCTCAGCTCTTCAGAACAAGTGGCCTCTGTTCGCAGACTTGAATCATACATTATACATAGGGTATGTAATCGGTCGCTTCCAAATTAAAATAAAACTGGCTTCGCAACGTTTTTTTTCTTGACAATGAATATGTATTTGTATCAGATTCAATAACAAGAAATATTTTAACTCGAGTTAATTTGCTGTGCACCTATAAGGAGATAAAGGAGACAAAATATCACTGGAGTCCAATGTGTTAATATAGGCAAAGCATGTTAAAGAGGTTTGTACGTAGGGTTTTGTGTGACTTTTTTGTTTGGTTTATTTACTTTTATTTACATGTGATTTTTCTGTAGTGTACAAATAATTAGCGATTATTTATTGCCCGGCTATTGTTCATTAAAGCAGCGATGGATTTGAACGACCGCGCTCAGCACCTTGGACAGCTCAAGAAAAAAAATCTGCTTTAAATATTCAATTTAAAAAATATTCATATATATGCTTTACTTTACACACATTTTCACCCAATCCATATTTATTATCCTAATCAGGCACAATGATCCATTTATATCCAGCAGTGCTCACATTCAGTCACATATTCATCCATTTTGTCTATAAACAATAAAACTGAGGACCTATAGCTGTAATAAACGGAGTGCGTGTGCTGATGAGCAGCGCCACCTTGCGGTGTTTATAGCTCTTTATTAACTCAGATCAGTTGGTTGACATCTATAAGATTGCTGATAGCCTGAGAATTTAAATCTGGTGTATCTGGTCATAAAGGCTAGAATAGAGGCTAGACCCTGGAATGTAATGCAGGTAATGGATGGATAATCCATCATATCATATCAATAATCAATGATAATCAATAAAATATATGATATTAGGATATATCAATATTTAAAAATAATTTGAATATATATTATATATTAAAATATGTATTGCTGGCCCATTTTTATAGAATTCTACATAAAAGATTCCTCCTCCTCCTACTACAAACAACAAGAACAAGTACAATAATAATAATAATAATAATAATAATAATAATAATAATAATAAACAATATTAGATTCATAACTACTAATTGATTATTAATGACTAATAATTACACGTGTTTGGATGAGACGATTAAAATTAGATTGGCTTTTCACCACTAGAGGTCAGTAGTTTACAATTCTAAGATGCCCCTAATTCTCAAGTTCCCAGTAGTTGCCCTGCACATTATACAGTAGGGCTTTCTCTTCTCGCACATATCAGATTTACTTATTCAGGTCATTATCCTCCATGCTTTGGCTGAACTGGGTATGTTAGAGAAGAATTCTTAAAGGTTCAAGACATGGGTGCCCCGGAAAAGGTGAATATGTGCCCCATTATTCCATTTAGAGTCTATGTTGTTGTGCATGAATAAAAAGAAAAGTAAATCTTTATCACGTCTATTTAAATGCATCATGTCATTATTTACAAATATATACAATATAAATGTACTCTAGTATTAAATATAAAGACTTTTACACATCAAAAAATGTCCTTCCTTTGTGTACCAAGATTGAAGATGCATGTAAGTTTAATCTTTAAATACTGTCATGATTTACACAAACTGTATGCACTTATCATTTAGTTTAATGTGCATCTGTACTGATAACCACTATAGGGTCATTCATTTAAACAACTCAATTAAATTTTTTTAAGCTAAGAAAAGGCTTTGAAAATGTTTGGTTTTTTAATGAAATTGACACAGACAAATTGTTTTTGATGTTTATTATAAATCTGGTGTTCTGTGGTTATATTAAATGAGATGTTAGAAGCAGAACATTTTTCTTTCAACATTTAAGAAGCCCTGTTATTCTCTTAAAAACTGTCCATCATGTACAGCGAGACACCAGGGATCCTGACTCCTTCTGCTCTTCAGACCTGCCTGATTCATACTGATGATGACCTTCTCATCACCTGAAACATTCAGCGTTACTGAGGATGGCCGGTCTTGGTCAGCCTAAACATCACTGTGTGTCTACTGTGAAGGATAACTCTTAGAAACCATACCAATGTATGTGAATATTCTTTCTTAGATAGCTTTAGGACTACAATATCTACAAACAGTTTTGCACTCAAATATCCATCAGTGAGCAGTCAACTTTTCCAACCTCAAGTTAAAACTGCAAGGAATGAACAAATGCCACTGATGCCCATAATCATAAGCTACTCATAAGCTCATAAGTTCCAGTTTACACAATAGTTCCTGTTTTTGTCTATATAGTATACAGTTATAAAAGGGAATTTATTAATAATTGCACTAGCCAGTGAAAACTGATGTTCTTTTTTGAGACACTGTCCTCTCAAGTTTTCTTCCTCATGTCTCACTGGGTTTTTTCTTGCCAATGTTGCTTATGGCATGCTCATTGTGGATAAATGTATACTGTACATTTAAAATGCATAAAAATAAAAATATCTGTAATTTATATGTTCTGTAAGCTGCTTTGTCACAAGGGGGGCACGGTGGCTTAGTGGTTAGCACGTTCGCCTCACACCTCTAGGGTTGGGGGTTCGATTCCTGCCTCCGCCTTGTGTGTGTGGAGTTTGCATGTTCTCCCCGTGCCTCGGGGGTTTCATCCGGGTACTCCGGTTTCCTCCCCCGGTCCAAAGACATGCATGGTAGGTTGATTGGCATCTAGAAAAATTGCTCATAGTGTGTGAGTGCGTGAGTGATTGAGAGTGTGTGTGCCCTGCGATGGGTTGGCACTCCATCCAGGGTGTATCCTGCCTTGATGCCCAATGACGCCTGAGATAGGCACAGGCTCCCCGTGACCCAAGGTAGTTCGGATAAACGGTAGAAAATGAATGAATGAATGAATGCTTTGTCACAATGTTCATTGTTGAAATTGCTATATAAGTAATAAAATAAAATAAAATTCAATTGAACAAAATAGCATCTTAGTATGCTTACCAGATGTTGATTACACCACACTGTGACAAATTTTAGACAGTTATTTTTGTTGAATACAATAAACCTGTGTTAGAAATGCATGCAATCTATCTACAGGAAATGGAAAAGAATTTATAAAACTAGCAGCACATATAAGATTAATTAGGTCATCAGTATTTCCATCATTCGTTAGTCTTCGTAAAATTATTCTAGTCTATAACCTTTCTGATATTAAAATAATTTTTTCTCTAATCAGTGTGCACTTTATAATGTGTCCAGGATGACAAAAAATGAAACATAGGAATGAATGTTCCTACATGGTAGAAACCTTGAAACACAAGAGAGGCAAGGACTAACAAACAGATAGGAATAAAACACACATATAGAACTTTTGCTGGAATAAACATTGGAACAACAATGTGGAATAAGAATAAACAATTTCTGCTTTGTTTGCAGGGTTTTTTGTTTGTTTATTTATTTTTTCATAAGGATAAATTCTGCAAGTTTTTTTTCCAGCAATGCCATCATTACAATGCTAAAGTCAATATAAAACTGTACTCTTATCCCAACACTATATGAGCTATTTTTTTAACGTAATCACATGAATATGCAAATTTTTGTTGTTGTTCTATTTTGTGTTAGGATTTGTGAGTGATTAGTTTGTGCGCCATGGGTTTCTGTGATTTTTCTGTTTTTTTGTAGTTAATGTTTAGGAAAGACCAGACCATCTGTCTCTAGCTGAGTATGGCCAAGACACAAGTACACACACACACACACAAACACACACACATATACACACACACACACACACACACACACAAAAACTTATTCTTCGACTACCAACCTAATGCAATGTGTACATAAGTCCAGACAAAGGGGGAAGATGGAAAGGAATAAGGAATGGTAGAGAAGAGCTCATAAACTGCATTAAAAAGCGTTACATAATAAACACCCTTCCCAAATTTTAACACACAACTACACCTAAAAATATGGTACATAACGGCCAAAATATCTGAGGACAGAATGTCCTATGTGCAATGTAAAATATCATTATTTCATATCTCCATATCATGATTCATCTTCTCTATATCATAAAAAAAGATGTGATAGACTCATGGGCACTTTTGTATGTCTTTTACCTAGACTCATGTATGTCTTTTACCTAGAAAACTGTAATGTCCCTTTATTACTAGACATTAAGGTTGAATTCGATGCACAATAACACATGGAAGATTCGCACAAAGATTTACACTTAAGGTTACCAAGTCTGTCGCAAGGAAAGGTACAGTTTAGTACTGTTGTTTTCTAAGAGTGAAATCTATATTTGTTTTTCGTTAGCCTGCTATTTATAGATCATATTCAGACTCCTACTTGCACATTCATTCTCGCTCTACATCTGGCTGAATCAGTCCAGACTAGGTAGGGAATCCCAGGGAACTCCAGTGAAATGCACCAGATTAAAGCCACAAATCATAAACGAAAAAAGAATACACATATAGAGGAGGTTATGAGACATCACAGAATATAACAGTGAAAACAGTCAACAAGACATGAATAGATATCTTTGGTTGCTATGTTTATTTGACCAGAAAATAGAGGCTCATGGTTATTGCATTTCAATGTATAGCTGTAACAATTTTTACAGTACATTAGTTAGTCTTATGCACACACACACACACACACACACACACACACACACACACACACACACACACACACACACACACACACACACAATCCTTGGACACATTTTAGCTTAGGATACCCTTATTTAAAAAAAAAAAAAGCTGTTGGAGTACATAGTGTAATAAACGTATATTTCCGCCCGTGCAATTGCAAAATTAGACAAAGTTTATTTACTGTCTGCTCTAGTATCCTATATTTGGGGGGCGTGGTCAGTGATGCGAAGCGCTCATTGGATGGCTAGGACGCATAAAACGCTGCAGTTTAGACCGTTCTCCAGTCAGCTGACTGCTATCACCGCTCAGTAGTGAGTAAGAGTTAACGCGTCGCTGTAGAACTGCTGGAACACGTGAATGATACTTCAAAGGAGACTAATTCAGCTTTTTGTTTACGTCAATTCGTCTCGTGTAGAATGAAGGAGAGGAGAATCAGTGAGCCGCTGGTGGTCCGCTGTAAACTGGTGTTAGTGGGAGATGTTCAGTGCGGAAAAACGGCTATGTTACAAGTGTTGGCTAAGGACTGTTATCCCGAGGTAAGAGATCAACTAGTTTCTCTTTAAGCCTGAGTATTATTGCTTTAGCCTCGTCACCAGGAAATGTATATTAAACTGTAGTATAAGGAGAAACTACATTATATTTCTGACCCCTTTTTTGGCTCGAAAAGACTTTATTTTTATCAGAAAAATAGAAAAAATGTGAACTGTCAGGACACAACAACAACAACAACAACAACAACAACAACAATAACAATCATTAAAAATATATAGTTAAACAAATACATTAAGAAAACTAGTCCAAAAACAATACCATTAAAATTTTTTATTTTTTCCCCCAAAATAAGATTCATACTATAAAAAAAGAAGTGGATTGAAATCATTTAAGAGGTCCTGGATTTAACTAGAAAATTTAAAAAAAGAGAACTTTCTGATGCAAAAAGGCCTGTTCCTGTCATTTTAACACACTGGTCTAAATAAACCATTTGAAAATGGACAAAATGTTTTACTAACTTATTGTAAATGTTCAACATTATAAGATGACTTTTTTTTTTAAACTTTTGCAGTTTATTGCATTTACATTTCCAGCATTTGGCAGATGCTGTTATCCAGAGCGACTTTTACATTATCGCATTTTTATACAACTGAGTAATTGAGGGTTAAGGGCCTTGCTCAGGGGCCCAACAGTGGCAGCTTGGTGGACCTGGGGTTCGAACTCACAACCTTCAGATTGGTAGCCTGACACCTTAACCACTAAGCTACCACATGCCCACATGCTTTTTAAAGAAGCTTTTAAACCCAGAAGAAGCTTTTTCTGTATGCAAACAACAAATTGCACATGAGAGTTTCTGCTCTAGACTGAACTGAAATAACCCCGGATGTTTAATGTGACTGTCTACAGACGTACATCCCGACAGTGTTTGAAAACTACACTTCAGGCCTGGAAGTAGAAGAACAACACATTGAGCTTAGTCTGTGGGATACATCAGGTAAGAAATCTAAACTATACTAAGTGTCTGAACGCCTGCAGTGTTCAAGAGTGAGTTCCATGATTGGGGTGGTATTTGTGTCACACTGGTATTTTCAATAATATTTGTAAAATGAAAATAAAAGATATTTTAAATACAGACATAGAAGTGTATATATAATATAGAAGTGCTATTCACAACTTTCACCGTGCACATTTCAGATAAATAACTTAAACATTATTGAAAACATATATTTAAATGTAAATAAAAGCCTCTTTCGGAGTTTGCATGTTCTCCCCGTGCCTCGGGGGTTTCCTCCGGGTACTCCGGTTTCCTCCCCCGGTCCAAAGACATGCATGGTAGGTTGATTGGCATCTCTGGAAAATTGTCCGTAGTGTGTGATTGCGTGAGTGAATGAGAGTGTGTGTGTGCCCTGCGGTGGGTTGGCACGCCATCCAGGGTGTATCCTGCCTTGATGCCCGATGACGCCTGAGATAGGCACAGGCTCCCCGTGACCCGAGGTAGTTCGGATAAGCGGTAGAAAATGAGTGAGAGTGTAAAAGCCTGTTTCACTTTTACCAGTCCAGGCCCACAATAAATAATATAAAAAGTGAATTCGTTCAAGATCTTTTGTTTCATTAGTCATCCATTACAATGAAATGTATGGCATATTTACATGTTTAACAGGAAATTTCTAACATTTTAATTTTAGCCACTGAAATGTCCTTGTGTCATTAGCATGGATGCTAGTTAATTATATTTGCTGAGATGGGTTGAAGTCATTTTTGAATCTGTAAATGAATGGTAGAATTGAATAGATACCGAGGTTAATGTTAAAATAGGATTTGAAAAAAAGAGCTACAATAGGCCAGTCATGGAATCACCCTCATGTTCAGCTGGACACAAATAAGCACAGCTTCCTATGGTTTATTATGCTACTGAGATTACTTAACATTTTAGATAAATGTTTGATACCCTGCACGGACTGATTATGGGTATAGACGAGGCCCTTGAGCTCAGTCACAGAGATTTAAAGCCGATAACTTCACCATGCCTTTAGCTGTCATGACCTCACCCAGAGCACACGGGAGGAAAGCGTTGAACTTTGCTGTCATGGACTTAGGATTTCTCCTTCATTAATAGTGTAAAACTGAGCCCTTACTCTTATTCAAGAGCTGATTTCCAAATCAATGTTGGTAATCGGAGAGAGTGTGAAAGCAATCAGCAGTCAGTTACTTAACCATACATTCATTAGGCCAAGTAAACTTCATTAATTATGTATGGCCTCATTAGTAGATAACAGTCTGGGGGAATATGGGCAGATTGGTAATATCTCTCACACACACACACACACACACACACACACACATACACACAGTTCTTAATTTTGTAAGGACCAGCTAAATGTCCTCACACTCTCCAAATTCATTGTGTATTCCTATTAGGAGATATGAATGTATTCCTATATGGACATATCAAACTTCACAAAGGACTAAAACACACACAAACACACACACATGCACACACACATGCACACACACAAATACCACACTGAATCTCTGTAATTATAGCTAATTACTCTGACTAATTACAGCAGAACATTCTCATCTGTCTTACTCAGACATCTCTTCTCCCACACTTCATATCAGATTGCATGTATAAGGAAAGAGTGAGAATACTTTGGTTTTGTGGCAACATTTTGACAGCATTTTAGATCTCATTTAATATATCATATGGATGCTGGAAGTGGGTGCAGTCAGCATTTCGAACCATTCAGGTGCGTCCACCTAGGCTCTTTTAAGCTATGCTGTACATGCTGCAAATTTTGTGATTTTATTGTAGATAAAAGATGGCTTGGTGTTGCAGCAGATACGGTTTCTAACTCCAGGGTTCAATCCTCAGCTTGGGTTACTGTCTCTGCTGAATTGTGTGAATTTCCTCCAGTTTTCCAGTTTCCTTCTCTTGTCTCCTTCTAAAAAGTTGCCAGTAGGTGCATTAGGAGCTCTTGCTACTGTACAGTATTTTACTCTGTGTGTGTGTGTGTGTGTGTGTGTGTGTGTGTGTGTGTGTGTGTGTGTGTGTGTGTGTAAAAAGCCCTGTCCTGTCTCAAAGATATGTCTTTTGTAATGATTTTTCTATTGCTAGTAGTAAAATTGTGGCATTGCTCCTGTAGGTTCTCCATATTATGACAACGTCAGGCCACTCTGCTATAGCGACTCTGACGCTGTGCTGCTTTGTTTCGACATCAGCCGACCTGACACTGTGAACAGCTCTCTGAAAAAGGTAAATGAGGCCAAAGCACAGCAATAACTTTCTTTGTGTGTATAAATATAGTGTTTGATATGTCCAGTCATAATAGCATTGTCCTTTTGTAGTGGAAGGCAGAGATAATGGATTTCTGCCCCAATGCACGCATCCTCCTGGTTGCCTGTAAAACAGACCTGCGTACTGACGTGTGCACACTGATGGAGCTGTCCACGCAAAAAATGGCTCCAATTACTCACGAACAGGTCACTTAGTTGATTTTTGCTTGATTTGTCTATCTGTTTATTGTCACGCGTCTAAGTCCATTCATGTTATCATTTTACGGCTTTATCACCAGGGGTCTTTACTAGCAAAGCAGGTAGGAGCTGAGGCATATCTGGAGTGTTCTGCGTTCACGTCAGAGAAAAGTATTCACAGTGTGTTCCGTTCAGCAGCGCTGGCTTGCCTCGAGAAACTTCAGCCACCTATCAAGCCAAGCCCCGCCCACCGAAAACGCCTCCTACACCGGCCCAGCAAGAGTGAACATCTGAGCTCCTCCTTTAACAAACAGAGGACCAAGAGCTGTTCAGTCATGTGATCCAAACTTTTTGCTCCCTGGGAGAGATTGACAAGGGCAGTTTTGAAGGGATACCAGAGGTCTTGACCTTCTGTCTGCTCCCATCTCTACCTTCTCAACATTTTGCCTTTTCAGTTAGTCCATCCCATTTCTTTATCGCAAAGAATGTATGTCGATGAAGGTTAACTGATTCTATTTAATAGAGAGTTTTAGGTTAAATTGCCTGATATCATTTTAATTCACATAAACCTTATGCCCGGTTTAAAGTAAATGTGCTATTTTTTATTTATGGTGCATATGTAATGGAGAGCTGTGAGACCATGCATTTCAGTTATAAAATAATTTGTCCTGTACAGAGTTACTAGACATTTAATAAGAAGAGTGAATTAATGGTTATCAGATCATGTATCTGAAAGTGAGCGACAGAGGTTTTTTGTTAGAGGACTTTTTAAAGTAAGATCATAACTAGAGAAGTTTTAAAGAGCAGCTATAAAATGAAGAGAGAATGTGTTGCCTACTTCTGTCTCTTACATACTTGCACAGGCAACAATGAGGCACCCTCTCATCCATCTTTAAATTTCAGTAGATGAATAACAAACAGAACAGATATCCTGGACAGTCCTTGAAATGGCATAAACATCACATGGGAAGTCTTGTGATGGCCTTTTGATAAAGTTTGGATGGGGCTCAACCTTAGAGTAGCCGTGGGCCTTAGAAGATCCTGTCAGAGCAAGACAGAAGAGATTAGCGGGATTAGTTGAGGAAACAGGATGACATTTTATCCCAGACAAGTCTGATGAGAGATTAGTTATAAGGTAATCCTATCTAACGTGCCTGAATATCTGGCTTGGCTTTTTAAGGCTACATTTGTTTCATATTTAATGATCAAATATCTCTCAGATTGATGTCTTGTAGTTGTAATTAGCTTATTTAGACTTTCAGCGCTTAACTGGAGCGTATTAGTATTTAATTCAATACAGTTTCTCCAATCTAAGGGTGCAGCCACTAGCTCTATATCTGTATCTGTTTACTATTCCAAATGTCCATATGTGAATTCTGATTAAAATCAAACGTGAGTGTTGTTTGGGGTTAAATTTACCCCCTTGCCCCTAGGAACACTGGAAACGAGTGGGGGGGGGGGGAAGTAATACTATGTACAAAATCCCAACTCCAACACACAGCTGTAGTGTCAAACAGATGCCATGTGAATTTCCTATTTACATCTGTGTTTATATTTGTTTAGCACACACATCTGTTCAATCTAAATAACGTATTCAAATTTGGTTACATACCAATTACAAACTATAGCATTGATAAGAAATTTCAATATTGATAAGACACTTCTTAGAAACCTGATCAGTCTAATGAAGTCATCTTTCTGAAGACTAAACTAAAATCTTACTAAACTTTACTAAAATTGCTTTTAAATTATTTTATGTACAGGCTTTATTTTCCCCAGTGGACCTCATAAAAAAAAAAAAAAAAAGAAATTGAGTAACAGCTCAATTTAAAGGTAACATACAGTGACAATATCCTTGGGAATCCACTTGTAAACAATTTATCGATTTTGATATCAGTTTAACAAGATGAAAGAGCGCCTGACTCAGCATCTGTCATCAATAAGAACAGATCCTGTCAGGACAGCATGGTGTGCATGCATGTACATGCTGTATTGCAAAGCAAACATTAGTCTTTAAAGCTCACAGGCTGGGCCTGACACTACTGTTATATCTCTGAACATCCGGTTCTGTTTTCTTAGCACGGCGCTCAGTTGTTTCCTCTTAGACAGTAAAACTTTATGATCCCCAGTTTGATTTCTTGTAAGAATGGACAGGTGGCCTCTGATGCTGCAGATTTAGTGCAATATTTGATACATGCACCCCCTTACGCGTCTTACAGAAGCAACTATTTGCAGTGCCGGAATGCTGAGGTGTTGCCTAGCAACTGTCAAGGATGTACGGCGCTGTTCAATGCTGATAGCGGAAAAGTAGTAAGGATGGGTTATTTCATCATAGCATTACACACAGACCTATACCTGCGGCTATAGTGAAACCCATTAAATATACTCACATATGTTCTTTGAGAAGTTCTTGCTAACAACGCTTTTAATGTAATGATACAATGAATATATTATTGCTATTTATGTGTGAAATGTAGCATAAAGTGCCATGAATTACTGTAATTTATTTCAAATGTTTTTTAAGTACCTGTGATTTCTCTCAACTGGTTTCATTAAAAATGGTTTTATTGTGTAAATAGAGATTTATTGTGTGTTTGTGCAGACTTTATTATGCTTCCAGCACTGCAGTAGATCAATAATTCCCCCTCCTCCACAACTGTGAAGCAGTGTGTACCCCCTGGGGTTTGGAATCTGATGGCTCTGTGTAGATGAGGTGTTTGTCTCTGTGGCACTCTCTCAATATGATGGTTCAACATATCCAGGCAGCTCCCTGGGATGCAACAAAATTGTTTCCTGGTTTCCAGTGTATTACATGAAGATTGCACACACTGATTCTTCACAACCAAGAATGACCTGTGAAGTTGTTCTATGGTCATTTTGTTCTATGACCAAAACTGTCATGAATAAATATATTTGATGTTCATAACAATTACTACATAATAACATAATCAGGGGCTGGAATGGTACTTTCTTAAATTATTGATGCGTGTGAATTCTAACACTGCCATTATTGGGCCCTTGAGCAAGGCTTTTCACCTTCCGTGCCCCTGGGTTGCCATATCATGGCTGACCCACTTATCTGACTTGCATGGGATATGCACAGGAAATATTTCACTCTGCTGTGTATCTATATGTGACAGTAAATTCTGTCTTTTTTAGGCCAGTTTGTTCATGTATGAATTAATACCTTTTGCTGTCCCCTACCACATAACAGCTATCTGTCCTGTTCCGCATACTTGGGCTTATATTATCCCATGATTGGGTAGAGTTGCAATGATTTACAAGGGAGAGAACGTAATGATATTTCCTATATATATGGCAAATGATATTCTGATATGTCACTTGAAAGCTGTCTTTGTTTCCTTAGAAATATTACAGCAACCATTCACTTTGCTTAAAAAAGTCTTTAGTGCATGGTTGTTTTTCCATCTGGTCTTACCTGCATTTTTGGATATTGGGTGAAATGTGCTCTAAAAATAACTGACATTGAATTAAATATGAAATAAAAGAGGGTTCCTCAAACCTCAAGTGCTGGAAAGCATTTTCAAGAGTAACATCAACTCTTGCAAGATGTATGTACATAATTAATTACAAAATTAGCGTAGATAGCATGCAATCAGACTTCTATTCTTCATAACATCTCTATTACATCCGAAGGCTTTTTTTACTCGTTAACCCTTACGACTATGCCTTGAACACACTGAATGAAAAACACTGAAAGAAGGATTTCTAGAAAAAGTCAAGTAATTCACAAATTAGAACAGATAACAGAACTGAGTAATCAACTAGAAAACTAGGTTTCAAAGCAGTGATGTCAAATAAAAACAACTGCTATTTTAACTTATTTTGACAAGCCGTTTAATTAAAAAAGTTTGCTGGGCACTGTAGAGGAGTGGTGTCCAATTTTATCTGGAAAGGGGTGGTGTGGGTGCAGCTTTTTATACCAACCAAGCAGAAGCCACACCTGATTCCACCTGTTTAATCAGTTCTTGGCTTTTAGTAGACTCAGGTGAGGCTTCTGCTTGGTTGGAATGAAAACCTGCACGCACACCAGCCCTTTGTGGATACGATTGGACACCCTTGCTGTAGAAAATCTATTACTAAGCTGGGATGCGATTGTAGTGCTGTGAGTCAAAATGGGGTAATTTGAGCAGCATTTCTTTATAATAACCATGGTATTCTGAGAAGATTTTCTATTGATAAAAACAGTGAATGATCTTTTAAGAATGATGAAATACAGGCACGATGAATGTACCCGTTTTACAATATTAAAAAATGAATGATATAATTTTTGAAAGCCCTGAAGAAATTTGCTTCGCTGTGCACTTCACATGATCTGTGTGCTATTTGGAGCAGCAGCTAGATATATGAAAGCAAATGGCTTTTGTTTGCACAGACATATTGGGAAAATGGTTTTATAATTGTGGAGCTTACCAAGGCAGTGTTTAGGTTGGGTTAAAACCAAATAGTGCTTCTCCCATTAGTGTACATTTAATTAACTTGATAATTATTCTGAGACAAGGGATATCAGGTTCTGCATATAATATCTGTGTATCTCCTGCTATTCAGAAATGTGCACCACTGTTTTTCTTGAAAAGATGTATGTGTATATATATATATATATGTGTGTGTGTGTGTTATTTATCCTGTGGGATCACTATGTACAAACCTAATGTAAAGCTTTCTGAATAAAACACAGAGATAAATATCATTTTTATACCACCAATACATTCATATTCATGTAGTACACATTCTGTTCAATCTGAATAATTCAGAATGCTTGGAATTTAACCTCACCCTACTTTTTGTTTTCCTTGTTTTCTAGCTCAAGGTTCAAATATGCCATTGGGACATCTCTCAGCTACCCAAACTAAAAGTGCACCCTTCCCCCAGTGCGCAAACACACACATGCACGCACACACACACACATGCACGCACACACACACACATGCACGCACACACACACACACACACACACACACACACACACACACACACACACACACACACACACAGACAGACAGAAGTGCTGGGGCATGGTGATGATGATAATGCCCTGGGGCTACACTGATGATGGATGCTCGTGTTGGGCCATTTAATTAGCTGTCTCTGACTACACTGCATCAGGGGATCAGTCTGGGGGACAGTATGAAGTGACGATGGGAATGTTAATATTTATGAGTTACTGTATGTTGTTTAATTTGGGTGTTTATTGTTGAAATATATTTATATTCATTTTGACCAAAAGACATGAGAACAGACATTTGATATGAGGAGTGTGTTCTGCTTATAAACACTTGCAAAGCGAATCATGATTCCTTAATGCTAAACCAGACAATTTGTACAGATTCCAGCATATGAAATCCAACAGAGGGTAAAACAAGCTTGATTTAAATAGCATGGAAATTAACTAATTAGGTCTATGGTATGCTGATAATAATGCATAAAAAAAAGAGTGGCTTTCCATATTCATGCATTTGAGGGGGTACAGAATAAATGTTGCTTATATCAAAAACATCTTATATAGCAGTAAATCCTGAATATAATTTTTCACTATGCATATTTAAATTACACTACTTTCAAATAATTCTGCAGGTCAAATGATATCACAATTTGATGTTTTGGAACAATTCTACAAAAATCCAACAGGCAATTGAACCGAAGTGAAGGCCATAAAATATGAGTTGTTTTGTATAAACCTAGTTCTTTCCTGCAATACACTATTTCATAAAAAGGAAAAACTCAGGAAACTCTTATTATTCTGACCCACGAGGTGAGCGACCCCCGAGCTCAATATTGCCGATGATGTTAAATGATTGTATTACTGAGGCTCCTCTCACTTCATCTCCCTTGAGATTTCACATGCTGAACCGAATACTCAGAAGAGTATAGTTAATTCTAAAACTTCTAGACAAACAGTATTGCATTCTGTCTACAGGGAATTGCTGTACAATAAAGCCAATCTAATGAATTTCATGAAATGCTAATCTACTTTTGAAGTAAGAAAACCTATAATGCAGTACATGTTGAATACAAAATGCATGTTAAATAAAAAAAAAACACACATACGTACAGAGAATAAGTTAAACATCTGGTTGAATAGTGTGTAAATTTTATTTGGCCCTGGAAAACTGCATTTGAGATATTAATAAGGCTGAGATTTTCACAGAGAAACCCACTGTTTATTAGGTAAGGTAAGGTAACCCTAACCCTAATACTAACCCTTCCCTAACCCTAACCCTAAGGTAAGGTAAGGTAGGCCTAACCCCAATACTAAACCTTCTCTAACCCTAGTCCTAAGGAAAGGTAAGGTAACCCTAACGCTAATACTAACCCAACCCTAACCGTAAGGTAAGATAACACTAACCCTTACTCTAGCCATAAGGTAAGTTAAGGTAAGATAAGATAGAAATTTATTAAGACTTTGCCCAGAGACTGCTTCAGATTACACAAGAGAAATAAATATTTAATGCTATATATACAAAATGTACAACTGCTAATTTAAACAACATTGCACATGGTATGATATTTATTTACATTTAGTAAATATTGTGAATTATGATGCATGCACATAATACAGTAATACAGTCAGTGTTCATTGTTGGATAACAGATGTTAAAAGTATCCAAGGTTCAGTGGACATGTAGAACTTGGCGGTGTGTCTTGTTAAAACACGGAACAACTTAATCCCTTTATTCTTATTGACAATAAGGCTTGATGCACAGTACACAGGTTCCACAGGATAAATGGAATGCATAAGAGACACAGGATGAGCAGGAGAGATGGTAAAGATGATAAAGATGATAAGGATGCTAAAGATGCTAAAGATGGTTTTCTTGTCACTACAAACAATATAACAAAGAAATCAGGCTCACAAACAATAATAAAGATGGAAATCATATATCAAATATAATATCTATAACCCTACTAATGACAAATATACAACTCATCAAATTCAATGAAACAATACAATACAAAACTTACATAACTCATCTTATGGAAAGGATTCAAACACATGGTTGAGTGCCCATCTTCAGGCCCACACCTCCCCAATATAAAGGAACAAAGGAAGGAAATGAGGTCTATTTGTAGACCTCAGCTGAGGATTATGGGTAATGAAGTGTCTATATTGTCTAATTCACAACATTCGTGGTGTAAGGTCTGCTGATTGCTGAAAGTGGAGGAGTAACAGAATTTGATGGCCACTGATAGGAAAGACCTCCTTTGGCATTCTGTGGTCGTCTTCGATGGCCTCATTCAATGGCCGAATGTGCTCCAGTAGGACTACTGTGTCTCTTTCAGAGGGTGTGACGTGTTTGGCAAGGACACTGAGAAGTTTCGTTCAGCATTCTCCTCTCAGAAACTTCAGCCAGAGACTCCAGCTCCACTCCAATCACAAAGCCCGCTTACCACAGATATTAAAAGACTTGTCTCCTGAGGAAGTACAAGGAAGGTGATTTGGTTTGAGGTAGAATGTATCAGGAAGGAATAAGAAACGTATTGACAAAACTGTGGGGTATTTCCTAGAGCTCATGATGTGTTTCACTAAGCATAAAATACTGAACATACAGCTTCAACTTATCCACAGAGCTTAAATACATCATATATATGTGTATATATATATATATAGATATATATATATATATATATATATATATATATGAGAGAGAGAGAGAGAGAGAGATTACATGAAAACATGAGTATTATGCTTGTCTTTCAGTGTCAGACAATGCCCTTATGACAGGAGAAATGTAGTCATAGCAACACTCTGTGTGTGTGAAGCTGTATAAAATGTGAATACAGATTCACATCTATGAATTCAAAGAAAAGGAGAGGGTCAGATTAAATATTTAATGGACACCTATCTGGTTTGTGTGTGTCTTGCAGCCTATCGTCCTTTCTCTCATCTCGTCTCTGTGGAAGAATGAAAAAAATAAAATCTCGGATGAGAACAAAAGAACTTTGCAGACTTAATGAGCTTAAACCATATCTGCACTGCTATTCTAATTAAAAGTGATGCACATCAGTGATGGTTGGTTGTAATATAGTCAGAAGATAGAGATGGAAAAGCTAAAATCTAACATCTACCACTAGCTTGATAATGAAACTATATTACTGCACTGCATTAAACCATGAGGTCTCATCAGTGGCATAAAAGCAGTGATAGAGGGCAAAAGATTACACACATACACACACACACACACACACACACACACACACACACACACACAACTTTATTAATCATTTCTGGTCTTGAAGTATTCAGTATGCAGTGTTATAAAAGTTCTTCCCTTTCCATTCAGACCAAAAGAACACTACATTTTTTTTTCTTCTTTTGTGTAATTCTGTATTTTATTTCAGCAATGCTTGCTTTCTGTCTTTAGTTTTGTCCTATAAAACCATTTTTTGGGTGAAAAATTAATATTTTCAATAATCTGTCATTTGACTGTTGCAGGGGACGCTTCACTCTGCACTCAGTAAAAAACTCAATGAATTGAATTGATTGGAATGCATGCAATTCTACATGGTTGAATTGAATTATATTGTTATCCTTTGTTTTTGTACATTTAACAAGATTTGTATTTTCAAATCAACAGTATTATCAAATCCTGAAAATGAGCAAAATCCACTCTTTCAGCTGAACTGAGGATCAAACCCAGTTCACTGGCATTTTGCCACAACCACATTACCACTGCACACTGTTTAACTGCCTTAATACAATAGTTATAGTTCACATCATTGCCAACATCCTCACAAGCTTTAATAAGGTAACCAGCTTATATTAATAGTACATGAATTGTTCACACTCACTTTAGTAATTGGAAACTTGTTTAAATTAAGTTAATATAAGTAGATGTTTTAATAAGGAACTTATTTCACATATAGACTGACAATATATTTTTTCAGTGTGTGTAATCACCTGAAATAACTGCCAATAGGTATATCACAAATAGCATAAGCAAACAGTACTCTGCACCATTGTGTAGTATAAATAGTGTGTGTAGTGTGATCTCACCGACAATTCCAACAAGAAAAAGTGCACTTCAAGTACTCGGATGATGCACTTATTCAACGGATTCAAAAGAAGAGTGTAACACTTAATGCATTCAATGGTCGCAATATACTGTCTTCCAACTGCAAAATTCAAACCAAATCTCACACCACTCTGGTCTGTAAAACATTAATAAGAGTGGGAGCTTGTATTGCAGATCTATGTCAGGATGTGGGTAAAAACCTAAAAAGTTTTAATACCTGTTTTGAAGGAAGCTTGTTTTGTCATCCTATGGAAAGGATTATTTAAAAAAAGGAAGGGAATTGGGGATTTTCCTCCAAGGAAGAGACGCTTCCGGCCCCACATGGAGGAACTGAAGAAACAGGAAAGCTGAACAATGGAGACTAATGGTTTGAAAGTAGAGGGAGCTCCAGGGAGAAAGCCCTATAACACTATCCCCTGTAAGTCAGATAACTCTTGGTCCACTCCCTCACCTCTGTGTTGCTCTTTGTTAATGGCCTGATGCTGTGACATTATAAATCAGAGCAGCTGATCAAATAAACAATCGGGTGCTAAATATACACACTTTAACCCTCTTTTAACACAGACCCTGTGGCTTTTGGACTCCAGACTATACTGTTTAAAGCTGTTTCAGGCTATTTAATTAAAAAAAATTAGTAGACCAATAATGAAAAATTGACAATATTTCATGTGTTGGTCTTTTGCTTATGTCACTTATGCCACTTTAATTAACAACTGGCTTTATGATCAGTTGGGTCTTTGATGTCAATCATTGTGTCTGAATTGAGGAGAACAAACCATGTGCACAAGTCTAATAATATATATAAACCTGAATAATTCAAGGTGGAGATGTGGACTAGAATTTCTATGTGTCTCCAACCAGGTTAGACAGTGGAGTAAGAATCCAGAGTACTTATGTAGGGTGTGAATCAGTATATCATTTACACAAGTTCAGGCATTGATAAGAACCCTGGCTCTTGAGGACAACAATCTCCACATCAATACAACATTTGTACATTTGTATTTGTATAGACTGTATATTTATAATCACACCCTCCGGTGTCACCCATAAGAGGACGAGGTTCCCCTTTGAGTTTGGTTCCTCTCAAGGTTTCTTCCTTTACCATTCAAGGAAGTTTTTCTTCACCACAGTCGCCTGAGTCACATCAGACTTGCTCATTGGGGATAAATACAAACACATTTAAATATATCGAATATTAATCTTGAATTTCTGTATCATATTAATCTTTATATTATTCTTTATATTAAGATTTTGTTTTATGTTTATGTTCTGTAAAGCTGCTTTGAGATGATGTCATTTGATAAAAGTGTTATACAAAAAAATTTGAATTGAATTGAATTGGTTCTGGGGGCTGATCGAGACACACTGCCTTTGACCAAGAAAGCTGGTATATTTTCTTTGTAATTTAATAATGTTAATGGAAAAAATTCTAACTCAAACTCAAGCGTTTATTTTCTTAATTGGAGAGAGACATCTTTGTGTTCAATATAGTAAACATCTGTCTGTTTAATATAGTAAACATCTGTGTGTTCAATATAGCAAACATCTGTGTTCAATATAATAAACATTTGTGTTCAATATAGTAAACATCTGTGTGTTCAATATAGTAAACATCTGTGTTCAATATAGTAAACATCTGTGTGTTCAATATAGTAAACATCTCTGTGTTCAATATAGTAAACATCTGTGTTCAATATAGTAAACATCTGTGTGTTCAATATACCTGTAGTAAACATCTGTGTGTTTAATATAGTAAACATCTGTGTTCAATATAGTAAACATCTGTGTGTTTAATATAGTAAACATCTTTGTGTTCAATATAGTAAACATCTGTGTGTTCAATATACCTGTAGTAAACATCTGTGTGTTTAATATAGTAAACATCTGTGTTCAATATAGTAAACATCTTTGTGTTCAATATAGTAAACACCTGTGTGTTTAATATAGTAAACATCTGTGTTCAATATAATAAACATTTGTGTTCAATATAGTAAACATCTGTGTGTTCAATATAGTAAACATCTGTGTTCAATATAGTAAACATCTGTGTGTTCAATATAGTAAACATCTCTGTGTTCAATATAGTAAACATCTTTGTGTTCAATATAGTAAACATCTGTGTGTTCAATATACCTGTAGTAAACATCTGTGTGTTTAATATAGTAAACATCTGTGTTCAATATAGTAAACATCTGTGTGTTTAATATAGTAAACATCTTTGTGTTCAATATAGTAAACATCTGTGTGTTCAATATACCTGTAGTAAACATCTGTGTGTTTAATATAGTAAACATCTGTGTTCAATATAGTAAACATCTTTGTGTTCAATATAGTAAACATCTGTGTGTTTAATATAGTAAACATCTGTGTTCAATATAATAAACATTTGTGTTCAATATAGTAAACATCTGTGTGTTCAATATAGTAAACATCTGTGTTCAATATAGTAAACATCTGTGTGTTCAATATAGTAAACATCTCTGTGTTCAATATAGTAAACATCTGTGTTCAATATAGTAAACATCTGTGTGTTCAATATACCTGTAGTAAACATCTGTGTGTTTAATATAGTAAACATCTGTGTTCAATATAGTAAACATCTGTGTGTTTAATATAGTAAACATCTTTGTGTTCAATATAGTAAACATCTGTGTGTTCAATATACCTGTAGTAAACATCTGTGTTTAATATAGTAAACATCTGTGTTCAATATAGTAAACATCTTTGTGTTCAATATAGTAAACACCTGTGTGTTTAATATAGTAAACATCTGTGTTCAATATAATAAACATATGTGTGTTCAAAATAGTAAAAATCTTTGTGTTCAATATAGTAAACATCTTTGTTTTCAATATCGTAAACATCTGTGTTCAATATAGTAAACATCTGTGTTCAAAATGGTAAAAATCTTTGTGTTTAATATAGTAAACATCTGTGTTCAATATAGTATGAACATCTGAACATATGAACATATGAAACACATTAAACATGTGTGTTTAATATAGTAAATATCTACCCAAATATAGTGAACATAAAAGCTGAAACAAATTTAAAAAAGTTTTATGTGTCTGTTCTTATGTTAAATAATGCATTTTTCTTTGAGTGTTAAATGCTGTGTTTTTTATGTTATATGTTAAATGTTATATGTTTATTAAGCACACTATATATATATATATATATATATATATATATATATATATATATATATATATATATATATATATACACACACACACACACACACACACACACGCACGCACACACACACACACACACACACACACACACACACACACACACACACACACACACACACACACAGTATATATCATCCAAGCCTTTAGGGGCAGCAGAGGGCACAAAGCCACAAAGCACCAAGAAACAAAACACAACGTATTTCGTCACTTCCTAATATTTCCCGCGCTGGTTTTAACACAGCTGTCACTGAGCTGCACTAGTTTTTATTTCCACACAATGTTGACCTCCGACTACGACCCCGCTTGTTTACCGGATTTACTGCCACTTTATTACCGCAGACTGTTCCCATATCCACAGTATTATCGGTGGCTAAGCTACGGCGGCGGTAAGTCTGCTAATGTCACACTGTTTATTGCTCTGTGAGTGAAACGTACAAAAGCTTTAGCAAAACACTGATAACACTAAAGCACCACAAAGTTGTAGAACTCGTTTCTCTTGCTTTTGAACTGCTTTAAGTAACTAATGTGTCCACAGCGCGTCGCTACAGTCGCCGGATGACGTCACGGACACGGTTTTGTATTTTATTAGACGTAAATATTGCCAAGGAGAGAATAAACCGTAGATCAGAGAAGTTCATGGTTGGGACAAACAATGATGATCAGTGATTGGTTGTTGGGAAACAGTGGTGATCAGTGATTGGTTGTTAGGGAACAGTGGTGATCAGTGATTGGTTGTTAGGGAACAGTGGTGATCAGTGATTGGTTGTTAGGGAACAGTGGTGATCAGTGATTGGTTGTTAGGGAACAGTGGTGATCAGTGATTGGTTGTTAGGGAACAGTGGTGATCAGTGATTGGTTGTTAGGGAACAGTGGTGATCAGTGATTGGTTGTTAGGGAACAGTGGTGATCAGTGATTGGTTGTTAGGGAACAGTGGTGATCAGTGATTGGTTGTTAGGGAACAGTGGTGATCAGTGATTGGTTGTTAGGGAACAGTGGTGATCAGTGATTGGTTGTTAGGGAACAGTGGTGATCAGTGATTGGTTGTTGGGAAACAGTGGTGATCAGTGATTGGTTGTTAGGGAACAGTGGTGATCAGTGATTGGTTGTTAGGGAACAGTGGTGATCAGTGATTGGTTGTTAGGGAACAGTGGTGATCAGTGATTGGTTGTTAGGGAACAGTGGTGATCAGTGATTTGGAACATTGCACAAGCAAAATTCAGTCAGGCTTTACAAATGCAATCTCAACTCTTATAGCCAGCAGCTATCATTTAAGCTAGAGAAGTGTAGGACAGTTCAGTAACATAACTTTTGATGCTAGGATATTTTTCTAGTTAGGATACTGTCATGTTTACATCCATGCAGGCCTCAAAAACATTATTTCATGATATTCCCAGTACCTTTAGATGACATTACTCATTCCCCAAGTATCTACTTCCTTACATATATCTTGTATCTTACAGAATCTTCCTCCAGTATTCATATAAACATATTGTTCTTGACAGTGTCCAAGAACTACTTCCAGAACCGTGAATTCTCATTCACTCTCAAAGATGACATCTATGTTCGGTACCAGTCGTTCAGCACCCAGAGTGAACTGGAGAAGGAGATGCAGAAAATGAATCCATATAAGATTGACATTGGTGCAGTTTACAGCCACAGGGTGAGCAGATGCATAAAGCAGTCAGACACGTAAACACCAGATTTTGCCTATCATGCACATACAATTGTTGTGTCTTTATAGCTGACACATGAACTTTTTCGATATGTGGAATGTGTGTGAATGTAAAGTTTATTCGTGCCTTTTTCTGTGATTGACAGCCCAGCCAACACAACACAGTGAAGTCTGGAACTTTTCAGGCCCTGGAGAAGGAACTGGTCTTTGATATCGACATGACTGACTATGATGATGTCAGAAGCTGCTGCAGGTACTTGGAAATGTTTGCGTTATTATGTCTCATCTTTATATTTTCCAACTGAGACCTTATTCGCTATAATTACATTGTGTCTGAATTTTTGATTTAATTTTTCCCTCATTTTCAGTGCTGCAGATATTTGCTCCAAATGTTGGACTCTAATGACTATTGCCATCCGTATTCTGGATCGAGCACTGAGAGGTAAGAATTACAGCTTTAAGAGATAGACAAAGAGCTGGTAAAGGAAATGTTTAGACCTGTAAGTGAATGCTTTGTGAACATTCCTCATCGTTAAACCTAAACATAAATGAATATATATAAAATACATGAAAAAATAAAAGGCTTCAGGATCAGTTGGTCATATAACTTTAACACCATGTTGCATTTCAGTCCTAACTTATTCAAGCGATTTAGGAAGAGTATTTAAAGGCTCTGTTGCATATCATGGAGTTCTCATTAAATACATAGAAAATCTCTTTTGTTTTACACTTTATAGTACAAGCCTTCAAATCACCCTGCTTCTTAGTTCAACTGTTCATTTTAAATGCTAAATAGAAACAAGATTAGACTCAAGTGAAAGAGTAGAGTCTCATTCTGTATGGAAGGGCAGTTGTTTACATGCTGTTTATTTGTTGTCGTGGAACAGATGACTTTGGTTTCCAGCACCTCCTTTGGGTGTATTCAGGCAGGAGAGGAGTGCATTGTTGGGTTTGTGATGAAGCTGCCAGGAAGCTGTCAGTGGCAGCTCGTTCAGCTGTGGCTGAGTACCTCAGCTTAGTCAAGGTAATGCATGCTTCTCCATCCTTGTAAAAGCTACTTACAGTATATGTGTATGTACTATATACATATAATTTCAGGAAAACGCTGCCATCAAAAAAATGATCCGAAGGTATTAAAAATCAAAGAATAGCATCAGTCTTGCTCACTGAAAAAATCTTATTTGACTTCATTGTCAACGGTCACAGCAAGACTGGACTCCTACAGCTACACTGCATATCTATAGCCACGCTGGAGTTCTTCATTCTTCTCCTTCTTTCGGCTGCTCCCTCTGTGGGGGTTCGACACAGCGGATCGCATGGTCCACAGGTTTTACACCCGATGCCCTCCCTGGTGCAAACCTCCCATTTTTATTCGGGCTTGGGCCCGGCACTGAGAGCGGGGGATCCATCTGCAGGCTCTACTAAATATCTTCATTAAAATATTCCCTTACCTATAGCTACGTTACATAAACACATCAAATGATGGTCTTGAAGATTGCTACTTATTAATTGCTACTATTAATATTAGGCTTCAGTTTAAGCATTTACACTAGAATTATTCATGAAAATCCCATTAATTCCAGAGAAATGTGTTTATCCCACTTGTTTGTGTGTGTGTGTCTAAATTTATGCATAAGACTAACTAATGTACGGTAAACCCCTAAAAATCTAACAAAGTAACTGAAATGAAGGATTCCAAATTATCCCATGTTATTATTTAAACATTGATTCATCTATACATTGAAATGCAATAACCATGAACCTCTATTTTCTGGTAAAATAAACATGGCAAGCAAAAATATCTTTATGTCTTGACAGTTTTCACTCTTAAATTCTATGATGTCATGTCTCATAACCTCCTCTATCTGTGTATTTAGGGTGGTGAGGAGACGGTGAAGAAAGTTGTGCTATCAGACCCCATTCACCCCTTTATCAGGTTACATACTTGCACCCCTCATAAAGTTTGTTATTCAGCAAACTATAAGATGCAGCCCATTGTATACTGCCACAGTGTCTGATCCTTCAACTGTTCTGTTTTCCAGCCAGTCTCTACATGTAGTGGAGTACTACTTCCCTCAGTACGCAATCGTTGAACAGGATCTGTTGGGCAGTAAAACAAGTGTTGACAAAGTGCTCAGTCTGTTACCTGAAGATATCCTTTATGTCAGAATTGATGTGTTTTAGCTCTGTTCCTAAAATGAATCTATAGCAGGACATTGAGTGGTGGTGTTTCTTTAACATTTGGGTGCACATGTCAGGAAGGAGCTATTAAACACATACCAGACTGAGAAGAATCCAATGAAGCGCTGGGAACAGCTAAGAACTGCAGTGCACCAGCACCAGAAAAGGGTATATCAGAGGGGCAAAAACCTCTTTGCGTTTGTTTTATGCATTACTTGTGTATAATTGAAGCAACTGTTACTAACAGCACATTTTTACTGTACAGTATATTAGAATAACAAGATGTTATTGGTTGTGTGTGAAATATAAAGGTTCTGATAAGGACCAGTTTCTGGTTTGTTAATATGCCTAAATACTCACAATGACATGTACAATGCAATAGAAAAATTCCAGCCCTAAGTGTGTGTTGTGTGTGTGTGTGTGGAACCAGACAACCAGTAAGAAGGGGGCTCAGTACTTTGATAAGGAGATCATGCTGCAGTACTGTTACCCACGCCTAGATGTTAATGTCAGCAAAGGAGTCAACCATTTACTGAAAAGTCCATTTAGTGTTCATCCTAAAACAGGTGAGAACATTTTGACCCTGTATCATGAGAGTAAAGATGTGTGTGGACTGCTTTTTATTCTTAATGATTCCATCTGTACCAGCAGGGTTTTTCCCTCCGTACCTGTCTGCTTTGCTTTCTGACATGGTTTAATTTCTCAAACTCTTAAAACATTTGTAATTTAGATTCACTGCAACCTAGCCTCATATCTGCATATTACACTTGTCATATGACAAAGAACAAGTAACATGATTTTTGTGTGTGTGTTCTTGATGCCATTTTATATTAAGTATTTGAATGATGCAAATTATTCCTTTAACGTGTGTGTCTGCACATCAGGTCGAATTTCTGTACCTATTGACTTGAAAAATCTGGACAAATTTGATCCATTTGAAGTTCCTACAATCAGGTAGATATTTGTTTCCATATCATTATTTAAAATGTTGAGTAAATAAATCATGTGTTTTTAAAGTTCATGAATATATGGAAAAACACACAGTATGGAGTATATAGTTTAGTATGGAGTGTAATTTAACCTGACATGAGAACATAGACAAGGAACTTAAAGCCTGCCATGACAAAGACCATTGCTGTTCTGACCACATGCTCTAATTGTGTACAGCCTTATCTGTGAAGAGCTGGACAAACCCCTAACTGCTGAGGAGGAGGCGGATATGAAAGATAAAGAAAATGGAACAGAACCTGGTGAACGACGCAAAATCAGAGGTGGGTGCCATCATGTATTGATACATAACATTGCCTTAACACTAAAAATTGAATTAATGGAGATTTTACATGCAGACTTCATCATGTCTCATCTATACATACACAGGTTTTCTATTCCATCTTTTTTTTTCCCCTTTCAGATTACAAGCAGACTAGTCTGGCCAAGTATGTGAAGCTCTTTGATAATTTTCTGGATGCGATGGCTCGTTGTAGAAAGGGAGAGATGCTAAAGAAAAGTGGTATGCTCCTGAATGAAAGCTTTTCTGTATGGCACAGTACTTTGGAGGAAAATCTTTACAGATCATAATTCATTTTTTTTTATTTTTTTATTTTGGCAGATCTCCAGAAAGAATTTTAATTCACACTGATGGTCCAACACAACAGTTGAGTCATAAGAAAAGTCTGAGAACTTGCTGCTGGACTGCCTTATTCTTCTACAACACAGCTGAAGCAGTTTGCTATAATGAACATTTGGATGTTTCTCTTACCCGGATTCTTGTATGGTTAACAAAATTAATGATCATAAAACACAGAGGCACTATTCATTTTCACAACCAACAGATTTTTTTACTGTAGAAAAATGTCCCTCCTGTCTGTTAAAATGTGCTTGTTTTACCAATATTAAAGCAATTGTATATTATGCTAGTATGTGTGGAGGAACCAATAAATATAGCATTTAAAACGGAATTCATAGAGACCTTTAAAAAATTAACCATTTATTTCCAAAGGTTGTCACTCACAGGCTCGACCTTTTACAAATGTATAAAACACTAACAATGTACACACGTGTCAAAGAACTCTATTATCTGGATGGACAAGCTCTGTTTCCATTTACCTGAAGGGCTGCTCGACATCATTCACATTCCCTGACTTGCTGGGGGTGTCGCAGTCCTGCTTATCTCAGTCTTTTATTTGGCCATATCAATAAGACTCTGTAGTGATGTAGGGACCCAGGTCTTTTTCCCCTGGACAAACACAACACCCCTCTCCACATAGATAGTGATCCTGCCAAACGTGTACAGTTGCTTTCCCAGGTGTCTCTTGCCCATAATAGGCATGAAGACAATGCCGTTCTCCTCTGCTTTGGCCTGGATCAGGTCTTTGAAGTTGGTGGGTATGGAGGCTGAGACAGGGCCAGTGACAGGCAGGCGTGGAACATTGCTCTCTACCTCACGCTGTGGAGGTGCTGGTGGCTCATACTGGAAATCTTTCCTCCTCTCTGTCTGGGTCAGATATGCAATGTTTTCCTTTGCTCCAGGCTGCATGTAACCACCTAGAAAACACAAAAAAAAAATCAGTGGACAAAGTTAGGTTTCCATCAATTGTCAGTTTTGTTTATCAGAAAGTGAAAACCATAAAGAAAAATCATATAAACACTTTTTCATAATATCCAGATGACACAAAACACATGCAATACAGTAGCTAGGGATAAGTCCAAAATGCATATTACTGTGAAAAGATGTGGCTATGGTGGTGTGAGATATTTAGGCATCTAGAGCATGTCTCCAATCTGTCCTAACCTGTCCTATAATTTTGGTATTTTACCCAAAATGGTTAATGTGAATAAATCCAGCATTATAGGATGTTTGGACTAGATAAGCACTGTGATTCCACATGGCCAAAAAAAAAATGAGGAGTGGGTGGTTTTAGTGTCAAAGATATATGATCTAAAACTCGCCTTTAGTTTGAAGCAAATGAGCATATGACTGCAATAGAGAGAGAAAAACAGGGGAAACTGACCTAGTCCCGAGGCCACAGCTCTGTTCATTATGTCTAGGGCTTCATTCAGCTTCTCTTTAATGACAGGGTGACTAAGCAGTTGCTCTGACAGCATGCCTTTCCAGCCCAGATACCACTTAGTGATCTCCTCATAGTTAGGATTGTTACTCAGCCAGGAGCACAACACCTGCAACAAGAAACACGGTTATAAATAAACAGAAACATCCATATGAGTTTTTGACATTTTCAACATTTCCATCCCGTTTCACTGTATTATGACTATTATTAGTGCCCTCTTTTTGGCATAACTAACTAACTTTTCTTAATCCTTTTTTTGGATGATGTCATATATAATAAGCATAATGTAGCCAGAACAACTTCCTGATTAAGTTTTGCATTCTATAAAATAAAAGACCTGGACCTACCTGTAGCCATTTGTTAAAAAAGTGCTTGTCAAGTAATCCCACCATACTGGACAAAGACAACATTCCCTCCCAGTCCATCACCCAGTTGAACGGTTCAATCAGCTGTTGATGTGGGTTCACCACCAACTCCCCAAGACACAGAGCTGCAACACACCAACACACATGGTCATTAAAATGTATGCTGCTCTAACACCAATTTGTAAACATATTGCTGAAGAATATATTTCCATTAGTTTTACAGAAAGGTAGGAAATGTAACCATAATGGAATATTTGCAAGATGTCCCAAACACACACCAAGTTTAGGGACGATGTTTTTGACCATGAAGGCTTCCCAGGCTCCAGGGGTGAAGACTTCTTTCCAAGGCTGCAGGATGAGTCGGGCAGAAGCATCACTGGGGTGCCAGCGCTGCAGGGCATTTGCCAGCTTGTTGCGTATAGGTGGGTACAGTGGCTCTAGGCGCATCTGCATCTGAGGCAACCACGGATGGATCCAGGAGTGGATGGGAACTGTGTCTGTCAGTGGGTTCCAGTTATCCACCTGAGAACCCACAGGCAGCCAGATTATTACAAGTTATTATAGGATTATTTTTTAAAGATACACCCAATGAACGCGGGCAGTGTTAGCTCAGTGCTTATATCAATGCCGTGAATGTGATGTAAATAAGGAGTTGCCTTATATGACTTGAAGACCAATTATTTTTGAAAACACAGATTTCATTGTTATGCAAAGCCAAATGATTTACCACTGTGTATTGCAAACAAAATCAACCGACCTCTTTCTGAAGTCGTGGGAAGATGAGCTGCTCCAATACGTAGTCGAGGATCCACAGAGGCAGCACAGGGGCCCAACAATCCACCAGGTCCACCATAGGACCAACATTTCTGGGCTGCCACTGTGTCACGCAGTTGCTTAGCACTGGAATCCACACCTCCCATATCAACCTGCATATAGACACCCAAATTGTTAGATCACAAACAAATGGTATTTAGATTAAAATATTCATACAACATTCAATTAAGAAAATAGACACATTTATGTGGTTGTTATACTCTTTGTTAAAAAATGTTTTATTATTAATTCTAATAAATAATAATTTATTATTATTAATTCCTCTTTTGCATATATCTTTTTGCATCACCATGAAGCTAAATAGTAAGGTAATAAAAGGTAAATTTCAATAAAAAGTTTTACCTGTGGTAGGGGTCCATATAGTTGGCATCAGGTGTACTATGTTGAAGTTGTGTCCCCTCTAGAATGGCCCTCCACTGACCTACCTCCTCAAAACAATATGAACAGTCCTACACAGAATAAAATATAACATTAAATACAAATCAACAAAGCACACTGGAAGCCTTTCTCCCTGTAACATCGTTTGCTGCATGCGTTTTCACCTTCAGTGGGTCCCAGTTTCGGAGTTTCTCATTCAGTAGTGGATGCACCGCGGACACAGCGAGATCGGCGAGCCCCATGCTTTTGTATTCATGATAGAACTGTGTCTGCATCTGCTGGAAAGCCTGGACACACTCTTCAAGGGAGAGTGAAGGGCTGCCTCCTTCCCCACCTGTCTCCAGTCGCTCCACCAGCTCCAGCACCTGCTCCAGTCGCTCTACTGCCTCACTCTCCTCCCTTAACCGAGCCTGCAGGGCAGTGCTCTCATGCCTCAGAGACACCACTGTATCCTTCTCATGCTGCAAACGCCGAGAGCTCTGCAAAAAGATCCACAATTAGTGGAGATATTACTAAAGTATCCACTTAGTTCCATTAACATGCTGTTTCCAATGGTTCAGTCATAATTGTATTCAGATATTTTTGCAGATATGAATATGCAGCATGTTTATATCAGGCAGGTACTATAGAGAAAGTACTGTACACAGTCACAGTGTCAGTGAAAGCAGAAATAATAATGCAAAATAGAAAGAATATAACTGAAGATGTAAATGTTTATGCAATGTGTAAATATTTAAAATGCAACTAATTAACTTTATCAAATTTATTTTAAAAATTATTAATTTATTAAACTTCACTATATATATATATATATATATATATATATATATATATATATATATATATATATATATATATATATATATATATATTTTTTTTTTTACATTTACAGCATTTAGCAGACACTCTTATCCAGAGTGAATTACATTATCTTATTTCAGTTTATACACTGGGTTAAGGGCCTTGATCAGGGGCCCTGCAGTGGCAACTTAGTGGACCTTAACCACTGAGCTACCACATCCCATATATATATATATATATATATATATATATATATATATATATATATATATATATATATATATATCAATTTTAGAGGAATCTAAAAGTCTACCTGTAAAATATCCTGCTCAGTAAGCTCGATGAGCAGTTTGAGGTTGTGTTCGAGTTCTGGCAGAGCAAAACCAGAGCTCTTCTGCTCTCTTGCACTTGCACTCATAGGAGCCTCTTCAGGAATGCTGTGCTTCTGGCTCATCTGACTGTAGCTGTAGTAGACCTTCTGCTCACGGCCTGTCATATCTATCACCTTAAAAATAAACAAATAAATAAATGAATTAATTACATTTTAAAGTAAAAGTGTTGTATGAAAAATTTCTTCATCTTTCTGGAGAGGTCCCTAATAGGTCCAAATAGCCAGAAATCATTTTATGCTTTGAGATCAGGGTGCATTTTAACATTTTTTATATTTTATTACTCTCACCTTGACTTGGGCAAGTTCTCCAGCTGGTTGGCTCATGCTTTTGTTAGAGAGTTTTCCATGAGCTTTCAGTTCCTCCACAGATTTGAAGGAGTATTTTGGCCTTTTCTTTCCTGCTCCAGGCTCTTTCCGCCATTGACCCAACTCCCTCTGAAACTCCTGCAAGCAAATAGTAACAGAGAGAAATACAGATTGCACCTGGGAATATTTAAGATGACATAGTTCACCTTAAACAGATTCAAGTACAAGAATAAGTGTTTAACACTTGAGAACCGAAAAAGCTCTATCCCGAATCAACTCACCTTCTCCTCCTCCTCCTCTGAGTCTACCACTGGAAAGTCCTGAACTGACTGCTGAGTTCTTTCATTCCCGTAAGCACCCACAGCTCCTTTTCCCTTACGTACTTTAGCCTCGATTGGGCTTACGATACCTACAAAAGCATCCAAGAATCAGAACACATATACTAATCACAGATTAAAATACAATCACTAAAGAACTTGCACTGTAACAGAAAGACACTCAACCCTGTGCATTTTTTCCAAGGCCTTTGCCCGGGACATAGCCCATCTTCTGTAGGAGCTTCTGGCCAATGCCTCGTGTGTGTTTCTCCCAGCTACCGATGTCCTGCCCTGGTCGGATGTTGCCTGCAAAGGTCTTCTGGGAAGTTTTAAAATTCCCACCCTGTAGAAAGAAAATAGAATGTGTTACATCATCAAACTATTCATTTAAATCCAATCCTACAGCATCAACAATTTAAAATGCATCCAGTATTTCAATATGTTGCTTAATACATTTTCTTGAAGTCCATCTTTTCTGTAAGAAATGCTCAACACAATACTTTCATACAAAGTGAAGAGATTTTACATATTCGACAACACTTGCACAAACCCAGTTAAGGACATAATAGCATAGTTTTTAAAGTTCATAAAATGTGTTAGCATTTTACCTGAAATGTGGTTATTCTAATAAATAACGTTTTTGTTTCTTTGGCCTATTCACAACATAGGCAAGAGAGATGTATAATATATTTAAAATTATTAGTTATTATACTCAACAAGACATTTACTGAAATAATTAAGCTGACACATAAATAACCCAGAAGTAGCCATTAGCACTACAATGTACATTTTAAACAACAGGAAAGCAGAAAAAAAAAAAGAAAACTGTAGTATTCAAAATTCAGCATACGGTTTGAAGCTTTCTGGGTGCAGCGGCACGGGGTGGTGGAGGTGCTTCTTCATCCTCTTCTGAGTCATCTGAGCCCTGCTGCTCGTTTTTCTCCTCAGCTGCAGTCTTCCTCACACCGGCACTTATGAAGTTCACAGGGGCTGTGTAGTCTTTTGCTCTATTCAGCATTATACACGCACAAAAATGACACTTAATTCAGTTATGTTCCTCAAATATAGATACACAATAAAAGAAGGTTGTACCGTGTAAATATACACTATGTATGTTGTTAATAAGGTACAGCTATCCTGTGGCTACAGTCAGAGGACATTTTATGAGCTACACGTACTTTACAGTCAATCAGAGATTAATTGGTGGTGGATCATTTTCAGCACAGCAGTGACACTGGTGTTGCACTGGTACGACTGCATCATATTCAATCCACTGATGAAATTATAAATGAAGCAACATGTAACACTCAGCAAATCCCAGAACACTGTAAAACAAACCAATAGCTTTCTAGATAAAGAAGCTAGCAGAAATAAAAACATCTTTATACTGGCACATGCAGTATACTGGCACAAGGAGGTTTGTTCCACTGGTTATGGAGAAAACTGAATGTGCAATTTATTTTTTTATCTTATCCAAAAGGCCAAACTTTATTTAAGACAGTTTAGTCAGATTTTAACAATGATTCAATCCATTTCTGTTATATGGCTTCCAGATATGTGGTCTGAGAGTGTAGCTAGTTTAGATTCTCACCTCTGAAGCTATGCTGAGGTGTTTCAAAACAAATCCCAGGGGTCATTCTGCACATGGTCATTCTCACATTACTATCACAATTCACTATTATCACTATTACTGTTTCACTATTATTGTTATCACTATTACTGTTTCACTATTATCAGTTTAATACCCGGGGACCATATATTAAATTGATTTTTGGAACAGAGAGATGGAATAGGGGTTATTATCACTATTATTGTTTCACTATTATCACTATTGCTGTTTAATGGCCATGTTATCTGTTTCGCACGCTTACTTGTATGCTACCCTTCAGTAGAATAAACGATAAGCTGTAGGACAGCAGTACAGATACCTCTTGCCTCCAAAGCTCGGTCTCTCATCATCTGAGTCGTGTTCAGCCCATATGCCGTATGTAGCCTCCTCTTTGGTCTGCCTGTGACGACGTCTGTCGGGATTAAACTCGTTGGCTAAATCCCATTCAGAAATCTCAAACTTCTCAATCTCGACTCCATCCTCCTCCTCTTCGTCTCCTCTACGCCCATACAGATGAGACATAGACATAATTCTGTAGGAATAAAAACAACACAGCTGAAAGCATCTTACTGAATTCGTATTATTTTGTATAAACAGGGTGTTTAACTAGGAGAAAGGAGAGTTGATCTGTACAGAAACGTTCCTTGCTGCAGCTCAGAGCTGCTTCAAATTAGCCAGTAATGTAACGTTATCGAGCTACATTCATGTTTATAACTCCTTTTATTAAATAATTAGCATATCCAGCTAAACTCTGTTAACACAAACGCTCTTTGCAATTCATAATTTGCTTATAAAGAAACACAAAAGTCACCTTATTAAGATATAAGTCCTTTAAACAGCCAGCTAACTGTTTAAAAAACCTGCTAGCAGGAAGCATCGACTTCCTGTTGATGTCATTGTGAACCGGAACAACAATTTTTATGTGAACGTGACGCAAGGGTCAGGTTCTCTCTCTCTCAGCCATCTTGGACCCCGAGCTCGAATCTAGTAAGTGTTTCTGTCTTCAATCTTCCGACATCCAGCACTAATAGGCGGTTATTTTCCCTTCAGACGTTACCTCAGCCTTTGCTTTACAAGTCTTCTCTCCTAAGCGGTAAAGATTTCCGTAAAATAACGTTGTGATGTTGTGAAACGTTGTTGTTAATGTCGCCAGTACAAAATGGGTGAGCTGTAGCAGTGGCCTGACTCACTCACTCACTCACTCACTCAGTCAGTCGCTTGGTCATGTTCGCGTCTGTTTTATTGTTTTCCGAGCTTTCTTTTACAATAAAACATGTCACTATTATGTTTTGTTTTGCTTTCCGTTGTAGTTGTGTGTGTGCGCTTTTCGTGTTCGTGTCACTGGACACGTTTAGAAGCTAAAACCTGGTTAAAAGCACGACATTTGTGCTACAGGGCTAAAGCTGACTGAGGTGTAACTGTACACTGATCCAGATACAGTTACTTAGCTGCCTGGTTTAAAGCACCACAAGTTGTGTTTCTCTGCGACCACCGCTTTTTTCTCTTTATTTGTAGTCTATTTAGACCAAACTGTTTGTTTGTTTGTTTGTTTTTTCTTTATTTTTCTTTCTATGATCCATAGTTACTTGAAATTGCCTGAAGCAAAACGACTTGCCTGAAAGCAGAGCGTTATAACAACCAAATGACTGACTTGTGTTGGTTTACATTTCACATTTCTGGCATTTAGCAGACACCTTTTATCCAGAGTGATTTACACTTTTTTTTTTATTTCAATTTAAATAACTGAGCAATTGAGGCTCAAGGGCCCAGTAGTGGAATCTGTGGTGGACCTGGGATTCGAACTCACAACCTTCCGATCAGTTAAATCCAACACCTTAAACACTAGACCACCACGTCCCAGAAATACACCAGAAATTGTAAGAGGTTTATAAATGGCTTACAGAAGAGATCACAATTTCTACAATCAAACATGGGGCATTTAATTAAATATATGTAAATGTCTGAATTTTATTGCCTTTGTCAGAAAACAAGTTCAGAAATCCAATCATTTTGTTACAAGTTGCGGTAATAAGCGTCAACACAGGCATCAGATTAACAGTGTGTTAATCTATTATTAAATGTGTGAATGCAGGATGAATTAAATAATTTTAGTACGAGTTGGAAAGGAAATTTACATGTATATTGTAATGACACTTTACGTATAACATGACAAGTTTTCTAGGGGTACTTGTAATGATTGTGTAAAGTGGATAGAATTTAAATTGCCTCAACTTTCTGACTTCCTCTCAGATTATTGGTTGTTGTAAGTGGACAGAAACACTATAATAAACACATTACTGCCCAGGTTAATATTATTAGTACAGCTGAAAGGCACACGTATTTGGATAATACAAATTTATTCAAAAAAATTGTACAATTTGTTTGACTTAACTGACAATGTTTTGCCTGTAGTACATACAGTAATTAAAAATAAATAAATCAGTCTAGTCGAGTCTGAATAGAATATGCTGTTTCAAACCACTTTGACAGCTGTTGAGGTCAAATTTCAAATTGTATGAATTGTTACATATCTAGTGCTTGTGTGATATATTCACACACAACTTGCCTTGTTTTTAAGAGGAGTATTATTCAAATGTATTCCAAAACACAATATATGGTGTTCTTGTATCTAACACATTGCTTGTGGTTGTTGTTGCAGCCAACAATGCCAGGTGAAGCCACAGAAACTGTCCCAGTGACAGAGCAGGAGATGCAGCAGCCCCAAGTGGAGACGGGTCTGTAGAAATTATAATCAACACTAAACTCTGATAAAGGGATCCTGGAGCTCTTACTTCGTTATCTTGCTAAATTTCTTGTAAAAACTGAATTAAAATAAGATTGCAAAGATGTGGTTCTTCTGGTATTGCCACCTGTTTCTGCCAATCTTCACATTTCTTTAACCCCCAAGTGACCAGCTGTTGTGACCTTCATGCAGCATGGGGGTTTGTCTTTCTGGTTGGAGTAAAGTTTTGTGTATCTGGTAGATTCAGGGTTTTATGCTTTTAAAAAAATCTGATCCAGGATCTCAATTTCTAAAAATGTTACACAGCAGCCTATGCTGTGTTTCACCTGCATGAGGTTTTGTATGTGTTTTTTTTTAAATGCATGTGTTTAATTGCATGGGATATGTTCAGTACAAGCATGTGGAAAAACTCGGAGTGTTTTTCTAATGCACACATTAGTAATTCAAACTGGTATGATTTCTTAATTTAATAAATATTACAAACAATTTAGTAGATGGTTGCTACAGAGCAAACTTGGCCTGTTTTCTACATACTTAAATGTATTTGTTTATAATGATGGTTGGTACAAATTCCCCAGGGGCAATACAATGACAACTAATATCTAAATTCAATATAAAATGGCTTAGCTGTATTTATAAGCAAAATTAATAAGAAGTGGAAACCTTTCTTTTGGTGATTAAAACAAGACATTTTTTGAGTGTTCCTTTTAACCCAACAACATCTAGTCAGGATCAGCACAAAATTTCTCCTGAGGAATGCTGCTGAATTCCAAACCTGTTATCCATACCTTATGTTGTTTAGGACCTCTCCTGCCTTTGAAAGTGGGCTGAAGATATGTGTGGGGTGGGGAAATGTATAGCCTACCGTACATGGTGAAATGCAAAAAGAGAATGCCCTAGAATTATCCCAGAAGGCTAAGAAGCGTCTTCGTGGGGTGTTTGGCCAACAGCTTCTTGAACTGCTTTAGTACGCTTTTGTAGTCATTATAACTTTTATTTACAGAGGTCTTTCCCTTTAAGGGGACCAGTGGACGAAAACCTTAATGTGTATGCTACTGCTCCAGCCAACACCAATATTTTTGTACAAAAGCTTGTTCACATATAAATGGCTGTATTCTACAATTCAATCTGAGATGTACACAGTGATGGTTGAAAGAGGAGTAGATATGGGCAATTATGGCTAACTCGGTCCTGGTTGAAACTTTTGGCCTCAATTAGCATCTTTAAGGTTTTTGATGTATAACTCAGCTTGTTGCTCAGCTTGTCTAATAGATTAAAAGTGCAGTATATATGTGATCGTCACATCAGAAATTTTAAGTGGGACTGCACTGATGGAGCCAGTAAAGTTGATCATCTTTTTGGTCTGGAGTTTTTTTTTATGTATGACTGGTATGCTTTGTGTGTATTAGACAAGTGGTGGTTCTACAGCACCACAATGCAGTATGCGTTGAACTGACTTTGATGATAACGTTATCTTTGAGCTGTTTTAATGGCAGCTGGGTTGATTGAAACAGTTTGTAATCTTACGCATGTCTTAACACCATTTGAGTGAGGTGTGTGAAGAGGCCTGCTCTTCCCCTAACCCGCATGGATATGGATTTCTGTCCATGCACTTGTGGCCTTTCCATTGTCTGAACTTAAGCCCCTTTATTCTCCTCAGCTGCTGCTGCTTCAGTTCCTTCTGGTTCTAAGACAAAGGCTAAAGGGGCTAAGGCTGGCTCATCTCCACACACTTCTGCCCCTAAGCCTGTTCCTTTGGGCCGCAGGAAGCGCTCCTCGCTTTCTGCTTCTTCCTCTTCTCCCACTTCACCTAAATCAGCCTCTGGCCCTCGTGCCACCCCACCTTGTTCTCCACTTGCGTCTCCTTCAGCTAGCTCTCCTGGTACAGGGAAACCTGAGGCAAGTGTTCCAAAGGTTGTGAAGGCTGGTAAACAGGCAAAAACCAAGAAAGCAGATTTTAAGGTTGCTGAACCTCAGCAGGTAACCCTACCTTCACCTGCACCCTCAGAGGCTAAAACAGCACATGAGTCTTCCCCAACCTCTCCCAAAGCAGACACTCTACCTGTAACTCTAGTAGAGGCAAAAGCTGTGAAAGATGAATCTGCTACCTTGGCTAAAATAGAGGCAAAACCAACAAAAGGTGCAGGCCCTACAACGGCCTCTCCTAAAGGTACTAATGCTTCTCCAGTGAAGGCAAAACAGGAGAAGGGTACAGCAGCTTCTTCAGTGAAAGTTGTAGCACCCACTTCTGCTAAAGATGTCCCATCTCCAGGACAGGAAAAAACACAGAATGTTGAAGCAACTACTTCAGTGGCAGTAAAACCATCGAAAGATGCAGGTTCTACAGCAGCTTCTCCTAAAGGTACTGTTGCTGCTCCTGCAAAGGCAAAACAGGAGAAGAGGGCTGTTGCTTCTCCAGTGAAATCTGAAGCACCTGCTTTTGCTAAAGATGTCCCTTCTCCAGGAAAGGAAAAAACAGATAATGTTGAATCAACTACTGCAGCTTCATTGGAGGTAAAACCAACAAAGGATGCAGTTTCTACTGCAGCCTCTCCTAAAGGTAATGTTCCTACTCCCGTGAAGGCAAAACAGGACAAGGCTGCTGTAGCTTCTCCAGTGAAAGCTGAAGCACCTGCTTCTGCAAAAGATGTCCCACCTCCAGTACAGGTAAAAACACAGAATGTTGAAGCACCTATCTCAGCTTCAGTGGCAGTAAAACCCTCAAAAGATGCAAGTTCTACAGTAGCTTCTCCTAAAGTTACTGTTGCTGCTCCTATGAAGGCAAAACAGGAGAAGGCTGCTGTAGCTTCTCCAGTGAAAGCTGAAGCACCTGCTTCTGCAAAAGATGTCCCTTCTCCAGGACAGGAAAAAAAAAATAATGTTGTAGCAACTAACTCAGCTTCAGTAGAGGTAAAACCAACAAAAGATGCAGGTCCTACAGCAGCCTCTCCTAAAGGTGATGTGTCTGCTTCCATGAAGGCAAAACAGGAGAAGGCTGCTCTAGCTTCTCCAGTGAAAGCTGAAGCACCTGCTTCTGCAAAAGATGTCTCACATCCAGTACAGGAAAGAAAAGAGAATATTGAAGCAACTACCTCAGCTTTAGTGGAGGTAAAAGCAACAAAAGATGCAGGTCCTACAGCAACTTCTCCTAAAGGTACTGTTGCTACTCCTGGGAAGGCAAAACAGGAGAAGGGTGCTGTAGCTTCTCCAGTGAAAGCTGATTCACCAGCCTTAGTAAAAGGTGTCCCAAACCCAGTGGTTGCAAAACCAGTGAAGAGTGAAGCAGCTGGCCCAACCTCAGCTCCAGTTGATGAGATACAGGTGAAGGGTATTGTACCTGCGCCAGCCACTTCTAAAGTGGCCATCCCTGCCACAGTGGATGCAAAACCATTAGAGGGTGTACCACCTACTCCAGTGTCTCCTAAAGTTACTGTAGCCCCTGAGGCTTTTAAAGTAGTTTCTAAGACCGCTGTCCCTGCACCCAAATCATATTCTGAGGTTGTGGCTTGTAGTCTTCCCAAAGTACCAGAGATGCCAAAGGTTGTTCAGGAAGCCCAAGTAATACCTAAAGGGTCAGAAGCCCCAAGGGCTCCAACAGTTATTTCAGAAACTCCCAAGATTGCCGAAGTGCCCAAATCTGCTTCTGAATCTCCAGAGACTAAGTCTGTTCCTGTTATATCTCCAGTACAGAAAGCTAAGTCTGTTCCAGTTGCTTCTAAAGGAAATTTAGATGGCCCTAAAAAGTCAAGTGTTGGTCCATCTAATGCAGCAAACTCCACTAAGTCTTCCATTGCTCTTCTGGATGAGGAGGAAGATGACCTCCCTCCACTTATTCCACCTGAGAAGCCTGATATGCTGCCTGTTTTTCAACCCCAACCCGTAGCCGATGCTCCACCTAAAGTGGAACCGGTAGTTAAAGCTCTTGTGACTCCAGCTGGTCCCAAACACAGTGCGGCACCTGCTAAACTTCAGCCTGACCCTACACCAGTTAAGGCCGCATCCAAACCGGAAGCAATAATCAAGAATGACAAGGGTATTTCTTTCTGTCTGACTTTCTGTGTCTTTGTCCTGGACTTGTGGGTTTTTCAGTATAGTCAGGGTGGCTGTACTATTATGTTTTTATCACAGTGTCTACTGTGTATTGGGGAAAGTTTAAGTGGCTTTAAACATGTCTCAGTGCAAAGTGCAAAGGCACTTAGTGTTTAGGTTGAAAACAGGAGGGCTCTAAGTGTTAGTGTCAGTGTTGCTGTCGGTATGTAAAGAGACAAAACTATTTTTTTTTGTATTGTGGCATTTTTCTGTGGCTCGGTTTTAAATGTGATGCACTATGAAAGGTGCAGTACACACGTTTTAACCTAGTGCGCAAGTTAGAATTTGGCTTCTGTTAGGGCATACATATGAATTCTCAAGCATGTCTAGATTATTTTCTATTGTTGCAATTTGCTTAATAATCTTTTTTGCTTAACTTGAATTATGGAGAGGAAGATTTTCATTATTCAATAGGTTTGGAAAAAGTGTCAGACACAATCATTTATCGTATCTCAGTCCTCACAATGTTCAAATGAATTACGGATCAAGTTTATGGCTTCTTGTCAAGTTTTTTCTTTTTTAAATATTACATATTCACTATCTAATGGTCTGTCATATAAAAGAAAATTTAATGAACAGGTGCACTTAAATTACCAAGTTTTGCCATTTCTGAAATGGATTAAACCTAAGTTTTAAAACTTAATTTTATTTGTTTGAACTCTGAGAAAAGGGAATATGTTTAATTCAAAAATAGGCTTACTTTATTTATTATATATATGATTTGTGAAGCACCTGTTTACTTATTGATATTGGTTTCATGCTTAAGGTGTTATTAAGGATTATCCATTGAATTAATACTAAAATAATGCTTCTGATTTGCTAGGAACCATGGGCTAATATTTTAGATTGTATATAATATGTAAATATATAAATACACACACAGAAAACGATCTTTTATTTCATTACATAACTTCCGCGTTTTATATTCAAGGGTCCGGCACTGAATCAGACAGTGATGAATCTGTTCCTGATCTGGAAGAGCAGGATTCTGCACAGACACAGACACAGCAGGCACAGGTAGGACCTACATATGAGCAACACTTAGAATAATTTAAATGAAAATGTTATGTTTGTGTGTGTATGATGATTATTATAACAGCTATTTTATCCCTTTCACAGCTTGCAGCAGCTGCTGAAATTGACGAGGAACCTGTCAGTAAAGCCAAACAAAGCAGAAGTGAAAAGAAAGCAAGAAAGGTAGGAGTGGTGTGTTCTGCATATTTGTGTTTTGGTTTTTTTTGGTTATATAAAGCTAAGATTTTCATCTGTCTTATTTTACCAGGCAATGTCCAAACTGGGTCTGAGACAAGTGACGGGGGTTACCAGGGTTACCATTCGCAAGTCTAAGAACATTCTGTTTGTCATCACCAAACCAGACGTCTACAAAAGCCCCGCTTCAGACACTTACATTGTTTTTGGAGAGGCTAAGGTAAAAACTTATAGGATTGTTTATATGGTGCATAATGCATAAGAAATGTTTGTACATCACACAGTAACAGTTGAAGCTTTTCTGCACATTTACCTCCTCTTTGTGATGATTTTAAACAGTTTGACTTTCGTTCTTCTGAAACTAATGAAGCCAAACTTTCTGTTCTGAAAGGGGATTTAGGTGACAGTGTCTTTCATTTGAATTGAAAGCTTCATATTTTACAAGATGGAATAAATCTCTGTTTGTGTTTCTTAGATTGAGGACTTGTCCCAGCAAGCTCAGTTGGCTGCTGCAGAGAAGTTCAAGGTCCAAGGAGAAGCAGCATCAAACATCCAAGAAAGCACACAGACGCCTACAGTACACGAGGAAAGCGAAGAGGAAGAGGTCAGGGAATTGATTTCATATTTATACTCAGTCTAACATGATTCTAATATTTACTTTGTCAAGGGAATCTGCTTTGTGCATTCAGGAGATATTTTCAACTTAATAAATTTGTTGATTTTAAGGTTGATGAGACCGGAGTAGAGGTTAAGGACATTGAGCTGGTCATGTCTCAAGCCAACGTATCACGAGCAAAGGCTGTTCGCGCACTGAAGAATAACAACAACGACATTGTCAATGCCATTATGGTGAGTTTAGACAATTACATCATTTCCAATAAACAGAAATACTTCTGTGATGATTTAACAGTATGACTTTCGTTCTTCTGAGTCTGCTGAAGCCAAATATCTGTTCTGAGAAGAGCTCAGTGTTGTTGTTTTTTTATAACACTGCATGATTTCATGCATCTGGTTAAATCTATTCTCCATCTTCTTTCTTTACAGGAATTGACGATGTAGGTGGAGATGTTGCTGAATTAATCTACACTATTTGTACAATTTATACCCAAGAGAAATAAAGTTTGGTTGATGGCTATTGTCTGGTTTATTATATTTGGATAATGGGACTGTGAGGCACCTGTTAGATATAAGATTAGTATTTAATGATGACTGTCTTCAGTTTCTTTTTGTTGATAAAATAAGGTTGCTAAGAACTTTTAATGAACTAATCCCAGTTTTCTTGTAATTAGTAGGTGCAATTAAAATTATACTGAACTGGATGCTATATAACAAGCAAGAATGCTGTTGTACTCTCAATGCCTGATTCATTTGCAGCTAAATGCAACTGATTTAAATTTAACAGCATGATTGCAAGTGTTCAGTCACTTTTGTTAAGAAATTAAAATCTAGAAACTAGAATTTCAGACATAATATGGCCAAATATGTTATCAGTCAACGCACTTAAATTTCAGAACTGAATGCTGTGCCAGTTCATAGACTGATTAAAAGTCTGTCTAATAACATTCAATGTACTAAACTACTTCTAGAAGTAGAATTTTCTATGTGGCAAGCACAGACAAATGGAGTGATAGTGAACACTTCTGTTACTACTAAATATAAGTGTGTATAATACACATTGACATTACAAGCTGAAGTTATTCATGTGTTTTTTCATAATTTAATAGCAAGTCGTCTTGTTTGCTTGCAAACAAATTCTATTATCTGTTTTAACTTAAAAGACCTTCAGATGTTTTTTTGTCACTTGTGATGGTGTTGAATTACTATTTGCGTGTATCAGCTATTCTTGGAGTAGATCAACTATGCATGGAAGTGTCAGTGTAATTTATAATTCATGTTTTAATAGGTTTGCTCCATTACCACATATGTTGAAACAGCCTCTCAGAAGGTACAGATACTGAGAAAAAACCCTAAATATAGAAACTTCATCTGCATTTTGGGCTAGGGTTATAATCAGAATGGAGAAAGTGATTGGTCCTAGAGAGACTCACATGACTTATTCCACCAGCAAATCTACCAGTAGGATTCAGCTGGTAAACATGAAAGGAGATTTACAGTTTTTGCTTTGCTATAACAGTGCTTACTGTAAAAATGTACTGTACTGCATGTTAGTGGAACCTGTTAACGCTCACTGGTGCAGTTACACAGGTAATAATAACATTATTGCATGACTAGGTTAAAAGAAAATAGTTTTAGAATGTGATGCATTTTATTTTGGGTTAAACTGGCCATTTCTTTATACAATGTATGTTATTTCGTTTGAATTGTTTCCTTGTTGCATCCAGAATCCTAGCCAAATTTCACTGAATTTTACTGTTATTAAAATGCAAAGCAAAATAACTTAAGATCAACAAATCGTCAAGCAACCTGAAACATGTTTTAGAGTATTGAGGATTTTTACAGAGCCTTGTGTTGTAATACAGCCCATTTTAAGTGAATTGAATTTTTTTTTTTTTTTTTCCATTCAGACATTAACATTATAAAGAATGCTTCCTATTTTGAACCTTATCTTTCATACAGCATTTATTTGATTTATGTGAGTCATTCTGCCTATTCAGTGTTTATCTGGTTGGTAATACGTTAGTTTTTTGAATTACATTCTAACAGGACTAAATGTTTTGGACCTTTCACTGTTGTGTGCCTCCTGCCATTTATAGAACGTTGGTTAATTTCCACATGGCCGAACTGTTTGTACACAATGTCAAGGGCAGCAAGCCAGCAGTTCTAAAAGAAAAGAGCAGAGGCTGTTCTCTTGTTTGCATGCACATACCTTTAAACAGAAAAGAAGTCAGATAAATTGAATTATTTGACCTTCTGTCCTCTAATAGCCTGAGAGTATTCTCAAGGTCGGTACTTTTTGTTTATAAATGACCTACGGTATGTTGTGATGTGAAATCGAGTATATGCAATTATATATTGAAATGAAAACGACGGTGAAGGTCATTCTTAAATTACAAAGTATAATATCAAATCAAACATCTGAAAAGTACTATTTTAAATGACAGTAATTGGTGTTGTCTTCAACCGCACAGAAGTAAACACGGTTGCAACAAAATGAACCAGTTGGGGGCACTCAAGCACAATGCTAGCTGCTGTAAGACAAGATACCTTTTAATATCTCCTGCTGTTTTTATAATTACATTTCTGTGTATACAATAAAAATAACTAAAAATGTATTTTAGGCTTTGGATAGAATGAGTCGGGATGTGTATTTCACAGAAGACAGAAATAGCTTTGGTCTTTTCTTTTGCTTTTTAGGAACTGAGTGCTTTGGAGTCTTTGGCTAAGCTTACATATTTCACTTCTGGGATCCGTTTTCTCTCATAGTGTGTGTATGTGACTGATGGGGCGATACGTCAGTACAAATCTGGGGACAACCTTTGGACTACAGAGGTTGCAGTTACTGTATGGTATACGGAACCTGCTCACTAGCATCAGAGCTTTGTCTCACCTTGCTCGGACATCTTGTCCCATTAAACCCCACAGGTTATACCTGAACTGCCACCCCTCAGAATGTAATTCTGGCTGGAACAATTTCTTCAAAAAGTCAAAGCAGAGACCTATGAGGACCACATATCCTAGTCTGAAACATGAAGCTAAACTGTACAATGTCCAAGTTTCTCGAATGTTTTCTGCTTCAAAAAGGGAGACGTTTAAACAAGAAGTTCCATTAAGGGTTAAAGATACTGTTCAGATGCAGTGGATGCAAATAAGATTTGGAGACACTTTCAAGCGCTTGTCTAAACACATAAATATGTATTTTAAGCAGAAAGAGATGTCTGCATCTTGTGGGACTGGTCAGGCTGTATTTGTCTCTGTAATGCAGAAGCCTTTTATTGGGGTGCAGAGACAAGCCCAGACCCAAAATACCACTGAAGGCAAAGAGGCTAGAGAGCTTAAACAAATGCAATATCCATCTATTAGCCAGTCTCAGGAATCACATTTGACTTCAGGATATCCAGGATTGCAACTGTTTCATATGAGTTCTCTAGTGACCAGATTTGGGGAGAGCTATAGCTATGTAGCCAGTCACATAAACTCTGTCTTCTTGAAACAAGTCTATAAGGAGGTGCCCTCATCTGAAGATATACTTGGAATAAACAGGACAATATTTAAAAGAGTTGGCAAAAATCAGATCAAAGAAAATATGTCACAAGAAACTGGCCAAACTCACTATAATGAAGCCACATTAGATGTTAACAACACTGATGTTTGTAGCTCCTTGGAGGAAGGGTATCTTCATTTTGCTCGTCATATCAACCGATACTTTGGTGCAAAAGTGACAGATACTGTTAAGGAATCAACACATCAGCAAGGCAAGGATTCAGATAGGAACACGTTGGTGTACTCTATGGACCATCAGAAAAGTTGTGCAGAATCACGGGACACTCTTCCCCTCCGTCCAAAATCTCTTTTCCATATGAGCAACCTTACGACACACTTTGGTGAAAACTATGCCTACATGGCCACTCACATCAACCACTATTTCAAAAGCTCTACAGCTGCAGATGAGCATTTGGAGAGAGATCCATACAGTGAACAATCTGGAAGTACTCAGGAGAAACAATCATCCTTTTTACAGGGCCTTTTAAACCACATTGGCATTCAAAGACCTGGGCGGGGCTACCTTGGAAGGGCTTCTATTAGTCCTACCACTGTAGACCCTGCGCTAGACAGAGTGGTAAGTCATGCTCCAGCTAATTGCTCCCATATCATGCATGCATAATTTGTTTGTGTACTTAAGGGCAGTAAGGTACCATGTTGCTGGTGGCTAGGCTGATAGTGTCTTCAATTAGCACCCAATTAGCATTTCATGTTGTGTTCTATAATTTAAATGAAAGTACATGAAGATTTGTGACAGTGAAAGTGCTATATAGGCAATGAGAAGACAGCTGGCAGAGGACAGGACTCGATTTCTACTGGCAAATCTGGAGAAAGCCAGGGCACGTTCCTCCATCAGCTCCTGTGTAGAAGATTTGAACGCTCACCTAATTCTCAACCCAACATGCAAGAGTGTTGTGTGGCAGGTACGAATTTTCACTCACTTTTCTGAGTATTTCATGCATTTTTATTTGGCACAAGTTTCTGCAGTAGTTCCTTCAATGATTCCTTCATTATTAGAGGTTGGTTATTGGAATTTGACTGTTTAGGAAAAATCAGCAATGCATATACTGAAGCACTGCCGGCTGTTTTGGATGGATAAGAAACTTCAAGCTGCCTTTAGAGAAACTCTAGCCCTGATTGGCTATATGGATCCTCTCAAAGGTTGGGGGATACGCATGTTGTCCATCGATGGTGGTGGCACCAGGTACAGACGCCACAAATATCTGAACGTTTTTTTTTATAACTACAGATTTACATTACTAAAATCATTCTTAAAAAAATTTTGGGCAAAAATGACAAAGAATACAGGGTGGAAAATGCGATCTTATGATTGCTTCTTCTACAGAGGGGTTGTTCCACTCCAGGTACTAAAACAGCTGGAGGCTCGGACAGGAAAACGGGTTTATCAGCTCTTTGACTATGTGTGTGGAGTGAGCACAGGTAACCTATAGTATAGGTAATCCTCAACTTTTAGAGTTGAGATGGACTCTAAAGGTTCTCTAAACTTAGTGACACAATGAGAAATACTTTGACCTGTCCTTTCAGATACCTTGGCTGTTAACGCTACAGTGATTATGTAAATGGAAGTCTCTGTCTCTGTATTCCTGGTCATGTCATCAGGAGCTGTTTTGGCCTTTATGTTGGCTTTGGCTCATTTCTCGATAGAGGAGTGTGAGGAAATGTACAGACGTTTTGGCTCAGATGTTTTCCGACAGAACCCTCTGGTTGGCACTGTAAAAATGGGCTGGAGTCACTCATACTACAACACAGAGAAATGGGAGATGATCCTGAAGTAAGTTATTTTATATAAAACAAATACTTGTCTATCTTTCACAAGCAGGCTTTAAGTCTTTGGCATTTAATACTTCACTTGACAAACACTTTTCTGGCTCACAGGGAGAAAATAGGTGACCAGCTTCTTGTGAGAACAGCCAGAGATGACCGGAGTCCTAAGGTGAATCCTTAGATAATGTTCTATATCGGCTCAGAGATTCTGCACCAGTTATATTGTCCTGAGGTGCCAATAACCACTGCCTTAATATCTCTTGTAATCACTACAGGTGTCTGCAGTGAGTGCAGTAGTGAACTGGGGTACCAGTCCAAAACCCTTTATATTTAGAAACTATAATCACTCTCCAGGACGCCTCAGTCGTTACGCAGGGGGATCTGGGTACCAGCTTTGGCAAGCAGTACGAGCTTCTTCTGCTGCTCCAGGATACTTCCAGGAATTTCCCTTATATAACGACATACATCAGGTTAGACTGGTCAAACAGGCATGTTAAAACGCATACCGCAGACAGGCTTGTGTACAGTGAATGTACACTGTGCTCATTTATATATTCTCAGTAGTGTTTTTTCCTCTGTTCTAGGATGGAGGGATAATTCTGAATAATCCCTGTGCTCTTGCTGTCCATGAAAGCCGGCTACTCTGGCCCAATCAGCAGTTCCAGTGTGTGCTGTCTCTAGGAACTGGTCGATATGATAATGCCAGAAGGGGCCCTGCTACATCTACTAGTCTCAGAGCCAAAATCAGCAACTTAATCAGCAGTGCCACAGACACTGAGGGTTAGTCTGTAAAAAATTTTTGCTAAAAGGCTGCAGTGAATTAATATGCAAGTTATAAAATACAACAAACAGTGTTGTTACAGGGAAATAATCAATAACAGGGTGTATGATTCTAATTTGATTATTTTTTTATGAGAGCATTTCCTAAAATGTCATTCCTCATCAATTTATCAACTAGAGAAAGGTTTTTCACAAAAAAAACTTACCAAAGCAAGTACTTGTAACATCTGATGCTTTTTGGAGGTGAGTGGACAGATATGTTGCCAATATTTTGTGATTCCACCTATTTTCAGAGTAAACATGCACCTGAGAGGCAAGCTGATGTCTTCAGAACACTCAGAACAAATTTCCCCTTATTGTGCCAAACTCCTTGATATGTCAAATGTTATATGTGTATGTTATATGTGTATGTTTGTGATTCCATTTATTTTGGAGGTTGATATGCATGTGACATCACATGACATCACCAGAATACAAGCCGCAGATAACAAGTTTTCCTTGTTGTTCCGAGTGTTTTGATATGTCACGTGCATGGTTTGTTAATTTTGGGATTCCACTTACTTTGGGTGTTGGAATGCACGTGATGTCAGGTGACATTACATGATGTCATCTGAAGTCACTTAATACATTTCTCCTCATTGTGCCGAGCATTTGGATATGTCATGTGTGTATTGCAGTCATTTTATATGGTGCATTTGAGTTTGGTGCTTGTACATTGAAAGCTCTAGGAGGAATAGCGTTTAGAATAACAGAATGTTGACTTTTTTCAACCGAACATAATGATTCTAATTCAAAATTGTATTTTATAATGATAAACAACTTACTTTTGTAACCATTTATACTTATGACTGTTGGTGCCTGTGGTTGATTACATTTTACCATTCTAAGCTATAAACAGTTGCTCATTCACCAGCCTCTGATTTTTTTAAGACAAAAATCAGCTTGTCATGTTTCTGAGCAACCAGAAAGTGCAAAGTCCTTTCTGGAAACTCATTGACTCATACAACATGCTGGCACCTTACATTCTTTCCAGAATAATTACATAAATGTCTCCTTACAAACAGCTTTAGCATATCAATTGTACATTTTCCTTTGTTAAGAAGAAGAAGCCTTTATTTTGTCACATCTACATTACAGCACAGTAAAATTCTTTCTTCATGTATCCCAACTTTGGAGGTTGGGTTCAGAGTGTAGGTTCAGACATGATACTGTGCCCCTGGAGCAGATAGGGTTAAGGGCCTTGCTCAAGGGCCCAACAGTGGCAGGGCCCTTAACCCTATCTGCTCTAGGGGTGCTGTATCCTGGCTGAACCTGTGAGTTAGCTGTTATGCTAAAGAAATGACATCATATTAGAGTAAGAACATTAATATAAACTATTAATATAAAATAAACTACTTTACATTAAAATATAATCAGCCTAGTAACAAATAATTGAGTTGCACTCTTCTATCATGATGTTGTCCAGTTTGATAGTCTGCTAAAGAAAATGTCCTATTTCAGGTGTGCACACATTGCTGGCGGATCTGCTAGAGCCAAATGTGTATTTTCGCTTTAACCCAATGCTGAGTGCTGAGGTCTCACTGGATGAAAGCAGGCCTAGTGCTCTGAAGCAACTTCAGCTGGACACTCAGCAGTATTTAGAGAGGAACGAAGCCAAAATGAAACTGCTTTGCAGTGTACTGGGTGAAGAACGCACCACACTCGGGAGAACACGCGACTGGATCAGTGAGAAAGCCTGGCAGCTACAGCAGCACTGGGCATGAATGGACAAAAAGACATGGGTTTAGTGTCACTAAACTTTGCTCTTTGGGTAATATTCAAAAGATTTGGTATGAATTATAAAGCACCTTTAGATGCACCATGGTGTCACATAAAAATACACTATTGAAAACTATTGTACTGTACATATTAAGCTGTTATAAGAGGAATGTGTTGTGGAATATTATTTCAGGTCAGTCAACTCTAAACAGGATCGAGTGACTACATTTTAACATGTTTCAGACCTCATTTATTAATTAACAGAGTTATTTCACAGTTTTCTAATTTCCTACATACAGTACACTGACTTTATTTTCTTGCTGTTTATATTAGCTATTTATACAATACAGTGTGGATAATGTGCCAGCTTTCTACTGTATGTTATGCAACAACTTTAGTACTTTGTTAACACTGAAAATATTTAGATGTTTTCAAGAGTTAGGACTTGTTTCAGATATAAAAATAAAATTATTTAGATATAAATATAGATGAATCGGGTATTTTTTGTGTAATGATCAGCATGTCTTTACATGTATAAATGTCCTGTAAATTAAAGTAATTTATATTTATTTATGGGGGGTCACGGTGGCTTAGTGCTTAGCACGTTCGCCTCACACCTCCAGGAGGTTTGATTCCCGCCACCGCCTTGTGTGTGTGGAGTTTGCATGTTCTCCCCGTGCCTCGGGGGTTTCCTCCGGGTACTCCGGTTTCCTCCCCCGGTCCAAAGACATGCATGGTAGGTTGATTGGCATCTCTGGAAAATTGTCCATAGTGTGTGATTGTGTGAGTGAATGAGTGTGTGTGTGCCCTGCGATGGGTTGGCACTCCGTCCAGGGTGTATCCTGCCTTGATGCCCAATGACGCCTGAGATAGGCACAGGCTCCCCGTGACCCGTGGTAGTTCGGATAAGCGGTAGAAGATGAATGAATGGATATTTATTTATTTATTTTTATTTATTTATTTTATATATTAGTAAAAGTGAATTTCTAATAATTCATTATAATAAAATATTAAAATATTATATAAGAATATATTTGAATGCTTTGGCTACTATGCGTTCAAATCTGTGTGCTCAAAAAGGTGTATGCAAAAATAAATGATTGTCTTATATGATTGTCAAATAAACTGTAAATAAATGAATTCTTTCTATGAGTCTCTTCAAATTCTTTCTTTTAGTTTCCACATTGACAGACATTTATGCCCAGGTGTGAAATACATCCATTTTCATAGGATCCATTTTCTTTACACTCCCTCACCTATTATAAAGTGTTACACAAAAATTGTATGTATTGTTTTGTGTGAATGAATGAACATCATCTTATCACAAAGACTCCGTTCTACATAATCCAGTACTCATTTCAAACATTTAGTGAATTTATAGTGAGTAGGTTTTATGGCCCTCAGTGACCCATTTTTTTACTAACCAAGTTTAAACTCGATTTCCTTTAAAAACACAAGCATACATCCATGTTCACATATTATTATAGCATAATTTGTGCTAAATATAGTAGCATGAGACATTTGCCATTAATATGATAGATGTAAGTAAGTACAATAATAGTAAAATATGTCAGACCATCTCAAAACATCTCCAGGTTCCACAAAATGTCCCCAGACTCCTCAAGTTTAGTTTCTTCAATTTTCAACAACTCTATTAGACATAAGATGTTCAATTAGACTCTAATAAAAATGTGCTAGAATTAAAGTTAAAAGAAAATGGGTGCTTAAGACACTAACATTGTATACAACATACTACAAAAAGCCAAATATGAGCATTCCCTTTTGTCATTTGCTTGTCAGGTAGCCATGTTAACTGTCATGAGTTACAGACTAGTTTAATTTTCTTCATGTCACTGACAGCAGCTACCCACTGCACCGCCATGCCATGAGCTGTTATATTATGTTCTATAATTCAAGCCTAATCAAAAACACAAATATTTCCAAATATATGATTGTTCATTTACTCTGGTAAATAGAAAAGAGGAATTTATGGTAAATTATGTTCAGTATATCATTTGTATCCATGAAAAACATTATTTATTGCTAACTCTGAATACTCCAGATATTAGGCCTAAAGATGCTCCCCAAAAAAATCCCATTAAGATTAAAAACATTTATGTGCCAGTGTTTCTGTCTTAACTATTAATTTTAGAGAAAGGTCAGTTGTTTTTATTTTTAGTATAAAAGGGCATCAGGTTTTAATTCAGGTGCCCATAAAATTCAGCACTATAGGTTTTTTATTGACACATAATTACAACATTTCCACCTGTAGCCTAAAACATTTAAAATGTTACACAGGCTTTCCAAGGATCTTTGTTTATGAAATAAAGGGCAAGGTAACTAAAGTCTAAAATGCAAAAAAATAGCAACCTAGGAAATGGTTTCTTATGTTTTTTTAAAATGTATTTTCCACAAACTTTTTTTTGTTATACTGTGCAATTCACAGAGCTGATGATTTGATGACTTTTAAAATGACCAGGGTATTGGTCTGAAATGGAAACAGTGTATAATTAGGATGACATTTCATTCTTGTAGCTCTTTACCACTTCTTATATTTCTCTTCCTCATTGTCGACCCCCTCTGTCACAAACTCTTTCGTCCCAACCTTGTCAATAGCTGCTATCCATTGTTAGTGTCAGCATTCACCCGGCTCTTTCCATTTGCAGTGGCAAACATACAGTTCACTAATTGAAACATCATTAGAAAAAAGCAAGCAACAAGCCATTAAAATTTTGAACTGTTGTCTTAAATGATGAAGACAATGTAGAAATTGCGTTTAACTTTTGCAGCTGCTATCATTTTGCATCACAAATGCATCTCCATGGGAAATGAGCATTACAGTTTCTTTCAGTTGCTAACATGCATTGTTTAAAACAGAAGTCACATGAAGGCAAAAGTCTTTACACAGTCAGCGAAACGAAACTGTGAATGATTTTTCATGCAAAACGTATTCAATAAACACACCTTCCAAAATCCATCAACTCTTTTGTCAATCACACTCCATCACCTTTAAAACACTTTATATATAGTATATATACTTATACTTAAATATGCAGGACATTTTTCACAGTTTTCAAAAGCTAACACAAAAACATATTCAGTGATGTTACATGTCATGCAGTTCTGCAGTTACCAGAATGAAATATAAAGTTGATATTGATATTGTTGATATTTCCAACAAAATGAAATAATAATGTCTCAGTAGCAATTATAGAATTAATGGAACGTGTGTGCGTGTGTGTGTGTGTGTGTGCCAGGCAGTAGGAGAGTTGCTGGCAGAGGGGACAGACTGTCATGCTCTCCATTTCTGACTCTGACTCCAGTCTCTGTCCTGTATAACTTCTTCTTATATTCCATCTAAGGATTCAGGTAAAACTGATAGAAAACACATCAATGTCTGCAGCCCAGTGACATTCCTACTCTCCTGGAAAAGAAATTAGACAGATTTTGAATTAATGGATGGCAACTAAATCATCAAATCTGGTAAGAGAAGCAAATTCTGAAATGTGTCTTTAGTTTCATTTGTTATTTAAAAAAGATTTAAGAGCTTTGAAATGTTCTGCAGTGACGTAGATAAGCTCTGATGTGCACTGTAGGTATGTGTAAACAAAGAGGGGACCTTTATGAATAACGTGTGATGTAGTGTGTGTGTGTGTGTGTGTGTGTGTGTGTGTGTGGTGATATCATGGTATTTTCAGGCTTCTGCAGAGTTGTTTTTGTGAGTCAGCTGCTTTGTGCATATTGTAGGAGGAGGGAGAACATTGATCCTCTTTTGAGAAGTTCAAATGATTCAGCTAAGATTTTTTCCATGACTTATGACGTATATTTATTTTACCAAGATACTTAATGACACCGAACCATGACATTGATTAAATGATCAGTGCAGTGCCTTTCTTTAGTGTAATTATATAAGTAGTCTATTTATCATGTGATCATTTTATTCTTAATAAAATTCTACTTCTTAAAACTTAATAAGTTTATTTACTGTATATAAACTCAATAGTAACTAAATGCAGTTTCAGAGTAGATTTGAGCCGAATTAATGATTAGTCATGTAATAATGGATCAGGATTTCTGCTTCGCATGTAGTTATTTGTAGCTATCTGTTGTCTGTGATTTTTAAGAAATAGGTTATTGGAATGATGATAAAGAAAAGTGAAATCAGTTGTTGCTACATTTAACTGTCATTACCTTCATAATAAGGTCAGATTAAGTGTTCTCAGAGCTTCACTGTAGGGGTAGAACTGGCTACAGCTGAGAGAATAGTGCCCTTGTCCTGCTCCTGAAGGAAATAGCACACTGAGAGCTCATGCTCAGCATTGTACCTTCCGGTGCATGGCACTGACCAGTCGCTGATGTCATGCCCACAGTTGAGGATCATGTAGGGCCTGGGACCATTAGCAGGGTTAGATCATACCTTTATTTCAGGTCAATAATAAGCCAAGTCCTATTTTCTGTTCTGTCATGACACTGGCATTTCATTGTTAGTAATAAAATTATTAAACATATATGTTACTGACAGTTCAAATTTTAATGATTTTACTTCACAAAGCATTTACATTTAAATTTACAGAGCATTCATGTACAGTAAGCTCATATCTGAGAGTGCAGCAAATTGTTCTCTCTTTTTCTCACAATGTGTGGGATAGGAATGTCACCCACAGTCCCCATCTCTCCTGAGCCTGATTAATCCTCAAAGCCACCAATAAATTAACCAATTCAAGCCATCTATCATCACCTTTTTCTGTTCCAACCAGGATTACACAAGTCATTATAACTGGACAGTAAGTGTAGACAGTATTCTCTTTTACATTTTTTCCATCTAAAGAAAAAAATCTTGCTGCACTTTTGGAGGAGTCATGGGATTTTTTTTCTGCATTTTAATTTTCCCAAGAGAAACAAACATTTCATTCACTGAGCCAACTCCAGTTTTCGAAACGAAACAATGAGACCCACACATTGATGTCATGATCAGCTCTGTGACATTTTCTTGTGGTGTGTTACATGTTGTCATCATCGTTGAAGTGTTTAGAAATTAGTTAAGATTTTTGATTATCTTTGGTCACTTGATACAGTGATTCCTAGATCTTAAATTTCAAAGACATTAACTTTTACAGAATTAGTTCTCTTGCTCCTAAAATCCTTTAATATGTAACACGTTTTAACATAACATATTTTAAATATATGATTTAACACACCTATATGAATATTTTACAAAAATAAAAAACAATATGCAAAAAAAACAAATAAATACAAAATAAATAATTAATGCATATGTAAATCAGCCATCTCATTGTTATTCAGCCAGATGTTCATAGGAGAGAGAGAAAGAGAAAAGAGAGAGAGAGAGAGAGAGAGAGAGAGAGAGAGAGAGAGAGAGAGAGAGAGAGAGAGAGAGAGATGGTATGTCATTCATGCACATGCATAGGGAGGATAACAGTCGAGAGACAGTCTGCAAATAGATCACACTATTTTGAGTGGCTTACAGTCAAGGAAACATCTGTCAAGATATTCATTGTGTTGAGCATATTTTCCTGTTTCTGGCACTCCCAATCTGGATTATATTTGCCCTAATCTATAACTGGACTATTATGATATGAGAATAATTGCAGTTTTACATTTAAATCAGAGGACCCTTGACATCAGAGGTAACAAGTTTGAACTTTTTTTCATCTTAACTTTGTTATTGTGATGACAACTACCTGTTTTCTTCTCTTTAGTATTGAGATGACCATCAAGCTCTGTGAATTCTGATGTCTGCAGTGTGAGCTGGTAGGCCTGTAATATCCATATTCATTTACAGTACTTATTTGTTATCAGAAATGACCATACTGACACATAAAAGTAGTCTTTATATGTAAAACTTTATATGTTGGATTTTCCTCTACTCATTGATTATACAGTATTACAGAGATTATATTTTGGCAATTTTACACAGGGTTAAATATTACAGTTTAAAATGGTTCTTCTTTGTAAATATGTAACAATCAGTTGGCCTCCAACATTTACTTGGATATACATCTGCCATCACATCTGACCTCATCTGAGTTGAGGCTAATTGCTAAAGAATCAAAAGAGACATCCTGAGGCAGAGAATAGAACAAATCAATATAATGTTTTAAATCCTTTTTAGTGTTTGGATACCTCGCCATCACACACATATGTGTTTTTTTCTAAACTGTTGCCACAAAGTTGGAAGCACATAACTGTATATAATATATTTGTATGATGTTGCATTACAATTTCATTTCAATGGAACTAAGGGGCCCAATCATGTTCCAGAATGACAGTGCACCTGTGCACAAAGCAGGGTTTATAAAAACATGGTTTGCCAAGGTTGTTGTGGAAGAACTCAAGTGGCATACACAAAGTTCTGATCTAAGCCTGACTGAACACTTTTGGGATACACTGGATGGTTAAATCCCTAAAAAGTAAAAGAACCTAGCATAAAACCTTCCCAGAACGGTTACAGTTCTAATAAAAGCAAAGGGGAACTGAAAGTGTTCAGTACAGAATTTTATGGACTTTCTACGAATATGACCACCGTATAGAAGTAAATTAGCTGGACTGGTGGGTTCTAAATACTTTATAGAATTGACACATAGAATGAAGAAATTATATTAACATGCTATTTTGGAATTTAGGTAGTTCAGTGTAATTCAGTGCTACAATAAAAATGCTTCGTTAAGTCATTGTGTTGATTGTGCTATATTGATGGTTCAGAACAGACAAAACTTGACACCGATCTTGAAAACTAATTCAGACAAATACAATTTCAATTAAGGTGAAACAAGAACATATGCTGAGTGGAATCAGTCCTGGAAAAGATAGTAATTAGACAAATGATAAGTCAATCTTTTGGGTGATTAGAAGAAATATGCACATGTCTATAATATCATCCCTTAAAACCCATGTGGTTTAAGAATAAGAGCAGTGAACTGAGTTCATGAGGGAAAGGGTTGTTAATGTTTTGTGCTGACTGATTTACCCCTTTGTTGATTGCATTGTTGGCTCCAGCCTCCAGATGATGTAAACTGTGAAAGTGCACAATTCTCATGACCCTCAACACAGTATGTAGAAATAAGAATCAGGTTTATTCACTGTGTCAACACATGACAAGCTAAGCAATTTCAGAACAAGACTCTTTTGTCTGTTTTGTTCTCTTTTTGCCTGAGTAGAGTATCGGTGGATTATTGCTGGTAGCTGGTTTCAGAGATGAGGACTGAAAGATTGTGGGAAATTCTGGTTGCGTTCCTAATTCTCTTACAGCTATGGAGACAGGTATCTGCAATGGAAATCCCACCTGATGGTACGTCAGTGTCAATTGATGATCTCTGTAGTCTTATTTTTTTCTGCACTTGTAAATTATACTGTATGAATAGTATAAAATATTATAAGCATACTATCTATTTCCATGTTAGTGACATTATTTGATGATAATGATTATAATTATGATGATTATGATGTGTTTATATAAACCCCAATCACAGTGAGACAGCCTCCAATGATAATTAAGCAGAGTGTCCAAGATCATATAGTGGAGCCAACAGACCCCATTGTTGTGGAGTGTGAGGCCACAGGAAACCCTCCTCCAGTGTATGAAACCTAACCTGATCACATCAAATTCATCTTTTTTTCTATTACATAAAAAAATTTCTGTACTATTTGTGGAGTTTTTAAGCATATAATTTTATCCTAAATTTGCATTTATGTAAAGAAAGAATTTCTTGACTTTTGCTCTATGAATATACATGACAGTTCATGTTCATGCAGATTTACCTTCTACTTTGCTTTGCCTTCTTCCTAAGCTTCATTTGGACACGCAATGGAGTCTACCTGAATGTTGCCCGTGACCCTCAGGTTACAATGAAGAGGCGTTCTGGCACACTGCAGATATTTTTTTGGGGCCGTCCAGAAGATTATGAGGGCATATACCAATGTACAGCCACTAATGAGTTTGGATCAGCTCTATCCAGTCACATTCATTTACGTGTTTCCAGTAAGTTTCAACAGAACCTCATATAGTATGCCCAAGAATGAAATCTTACATGAAATTAAATTTCATTATCATTGTGTATCATCTTCTTCATTGCTCATGTTGTGATCAGAGGCTCGTACATGGCTGAAGGAATATTTGGAGCCAGTGTCTGTGTTTGTGGGACTTCCTCTGATTCTGGCCTGTAATCCTCCAGTGGGTCCACCCAAACCTCAGACTTACTGGATGAACAGCTGTGAGCATCAATAGATTCCCCTATGAAATAATACTGCCAATTTTATTCATATAACATGCAAGTGGCTAAATAGAAATAAAAAACATGTATGTTAACGTGCACTCAACTTCCTTTTCTTGTTCTGTTATTGCAGCTATGGTACCAATTCGCCAGGATCGTAGAGTATCGATGTCAGAGAACGGAGACTTGTACTTCTCCAGTGTCATAGCTGATGATGCGCTAACAAACTATGTATGCACAGCTCGCTTCCCCAACTCCAACATCATCCAGCAAAAACCTCCGTTAATTCTTCAGGTGCACACAGGTACTGAGGAACTCAATGTCCTTTACATCAGAATTTATTCAGATTTTCCTTGACAGAGTGAGTCTTTTACATAGCTATGTCTGTTTAATTGATCTAAAGACAATGAATCTCTCTTTGTTATCTACCAACTGCCCCACTCTAAACAATTTCCTGTCCATAACGATAGTGATCTATTAAGATATGGCAAGCAGTGTTTGGTTGATCTTGATAATCAAAAGTTTTAACTGTATGGCAATTTTATTTGTATCATTCAGCCCGTATGGCAGCTCAGATTGCTCCCAAGTTTTTGAAGCCCAGAGGAACAGCCAGCACTCAGATCGCAATGCTAGGGGAGGAGCTTATTTTGGAGTGTTTTGCTTCTGGAGTGTGAGTTTTCTTATGCAGAGTTGAACTATTATACAATAATCTTTGCTATCTAAATATCACTGAGTCAGAGGAATAAAAAATTTAAAAAAATCTGGAATAATGAATGTGGTTGTTAATGTGGCAGCAAATTGGAATTTAGATTTGTTTTAGCCTTTTAGCTCATTTTGAAGGTTATGAATGATCAAAAGCGCTATGTGGCTATGAATCATACACAAATGTATTCACTTGAGTGATCCTCCCTCTGTTGCCTCAGTCCAGCTCCCACCATCAAATGGACTAAAGACTGGGAAAGCTTGTCCAAGGAAGGCAAGAAGCTGGAAAACTTCAATAAAACTCTACGCATTAAGAAAATCTCAATGGATGATAGAGGCGACTACATCTGCACTGCCGCCAACAGGATGGGCAGTGTGGACCACATAATCACAGTTAAAGTTAAATGTAAATTTGCATCACAATGAATACCATTAATTATCTGAAGTTGAAGAATGAAGCTGCTATTACAGTGTGAGGAGTTTTCATTTTTCTTATGTTCTCTCCTCTTATTTTCTGTAGCAACCCCATTTTGGGTCGAGAAACCACAAAGTCTTATTCTCTCTCGAGATGATAGTGGGCAGATCGTCTGTCAGGCCGATGGTATTCCCAGACCTCAGATACAGTGGCTAGTTAACGGAGAACCTATTGAGGGTCAGAGACATCACATGCCATTTGAGTAATCATGATTTCTGACCACACTCACTGAAAAACCTAATCCAAAAAAAATAAGACCAATTTGCCCAAAACACATGCTTTCTTTTTGAGTGCACTTTTTTTTTTATTTTTAACTTAGATGCTCCTATGAGTCCTGGAAGACAAGTATCAGGCGATACCCTGATATTTCATGCCGTGGTGCCTGATAGTACAGCTGTGTTCCAGTGCAATGCCTCCAATCAATATGGCTACATCCTGGCCAATGCCTTCCTTGCTGTAATGGGTAAAATATAGAAAATTCAAAATTATAACATTTTGTAAATATATTTCATTGTCATAATAAGTCTGTGTTTCACTTATAGACATGAAGCCACGATTACTGGGCATTAGAGGTGACCTGGTTAAAGTAGTTGAAGGGACTCAGACACTTCTTCACTGCCCATATTTTGGATCACCAAAACCTGACCTGCGCTGGTAGTGTAGTAATTACTTTCGTATATGACACAGACAGAAGTGTATGAGTGTGCATGATCAAGACTGTGTGCATTTTGTTTTAGGTCTAAAGCTGGAATGGTTTTATATGAGGGAAGTCGATATAGCATTCTTTACAATGGGACACTGGAAATAAAGAGTACCAAACTCCAGGACCAGGGGACATATCACTGCATTGCTAGCAATGTCATTGGACAAGATGAGATGGAGACAGAACTAGAGGTCAAAGGTGAATGTCTAAAGTAGAATTTAGTGGGGAATTTCTAATCAACATAACAAGTACATGGTGAACAGCCATAGCAGTACATCATGGTTTATCCTAATTAGTCCTAATCCAAAATTCAGACTATGGACAAAGAATTTCATTCCAGATTTACAGTATTTTATTGTTATGAACGAGTTTTCGCAATATGTTTATTTAAGCTGTGGATTTTATGACCTGTTCACTGTTTTCATTGATTATACTGCATTGTGGTTGAGTGATTGCACTGTTTGTAAATGAGACATATTTTTTTCGCCAGAACCCACTACAATCATCCGTGCCCCACATAATGCTATTGTGGTAAAAGGGGGCTTAGTACAATTTGACTGTAAGTTCCAGTCAGACCCAACCTTGGAGGTAAAGGTCACCTGGCTCAAAGACAACAAATTTCTGATCTTTGGTAGAAGGTACGTGCAACCAATTGTAAACAATGAATAATTCAGCCATAAAGGTATCTGTGACTTATGAATAAGTTTGTGTGTATTTGTACAGAATGACTAAGGATGAGGACTCTATGAGTATTGCTGACGTGTATAGGAGAGATGAGGGTATTTATACCTGCAGAGTTAAGACTGAAATTGAAGAAATCAGTGCATCAGCCAAACTCACTGTGATGGGTATACACACACACACACACAGAGAGAGAGAGAGAGAGAGAGAGAGAGAGAGAGAGAGAGAGAGAGAGAGAGAATGCACATTTATTCTATAGCAGAATGGTTTTACTATAAACAACATATCAATCCCTTCTCTTTCTCTGTCTACTAGATCGTCCAGACCCACCTACTGATTTGGAGGTGTCAGATCCATCAGAACGAAGTGTTAGACTCACATGGGTGCCAGGACTGAGCAACCACAGCCCTATCAAAGGCATGTGCACATACACACACATTCTGCTAAGTCAATAATTATACACTTTTTATTCTTACATTATTCCAGAGAGTACTTAATTGGACTCCTTATTATTACTTTAATGTGCAATTGTATTTTAATGCACATGTGGTAAATTATGTGCAATATCTCTTTTAGAGTATCTGGTGCAGTACACTGAAGATCTGCTCGCTGACTATTGGCTGGTGGCAAGCGGCTGGAAGAACCTGACCAGTTATCCTGGCCAGCTGAACTCTGTCATGTTGAAGCTGAGCCCCTTTGTTGAATACCAGTTCCGGGTTGTGGCTATCAATGAGATTGGCCCCAGCAAACCCAGCAAACCATCTGAATATTACGAGACTGGTGGAGCTGGTCAGTTAGGCTTCACTAGTGTTGTGATTAGATGTTATTTAATCTAACATGGCTTTTTTACTGTTTTTATTACTGGAAAGAATTAAGTGTGTGTGCTATGGATAGTAACTGTCTGTGTTAAACATTATAGTACCAGATGCCATCCCAAGAAACATCAAAGGAATGGGAACTGGAGTGTTCAGAAATAACATGGAGATCAGCTGGGAGGTGATGAATGGATGGACTGATGAATGGATGCATGGATGAATGAAATGTATGGGTGGCTGTATGTATGAATGGATTGTTCCAGGATGAGTGGATGAATACATCTGCTAGGAATTTGTGCATATAAATGTATTGCTATTTTATTTTGCATATAATATTCCACCATACATTTAAAATGAGGCTGTCAGTCTGGCTTTAATATGTCTGTTAAATGATTATTTAAAAAAATAACTAATGTTCTTCATTAAGCATTACCTGGGACCTCTTAGTTTAACCAATTCACCAAACCTAAATACTGATCTTTTTGTCACATTTCTACCTCTTAGAACATGAAAACCAACTCATCTTCCATAGTTACAATTAATACGTGTGGTACAGTTTTAGTAAGTTTCACTTACGGTCTAATCATAAATAAATAAAACTTCACTGCTGCTAACCTGACGTTACCTAATTAGCTTACCAGTTTCTGCTATGTGTTTTTTTTAACTAGCATTATGGGTCTAGCTAGTACCAATGACTCTGCTGTATATTTTTAACTGGAAAACCTAGCTAACCTGTTTCTTGCTTACTCGTTAATTGGGTCTATATGTGAAAGAGCATCTCTGGAAAATTGTCCGTAGTGTGTGATTGCGTGAGTGAATGAGAGAGTGTGTGTGTGCCCTGCGATGGGTTGGCACTCCGTCCAGGGTGTATCCTGCCTTGATGCCCGATGACGCCTGAGATAGGCACAGGCTCCCCGTGACCCGAGGTAGTTCGGATAAGTGGTAGAGAATGAATGAATGAATGAATGAATGAATGTGAAAGAGCACCTGATAACCACTTTTGCTCTTATTGTAAAGAATTTTGTTGTAATGGTTGGCTGAATCGTGGCATTTCAATGAAGATAAAGTAGTGTAACAGCTTTTCTAGCTAGGTAGATTAGATAGACATGACTGTTACATAACTACAATTGACTCCTGAATTTCATAATTTCTTCTCTGGCCTTGGTGCGACAAGCCGTTGGAGTATAGAGAGTGGAACGGTCCCAAGCTTGGATACATGGTGTGGTGGAGAAGACGAGACTCCAGAGAGGAGTGGAAAAATTACACCACATACTGGTGGTGCAGTCACATCATCTACGATACGGACACATTCACACCCTATGAAATTAAAGTCCAAGCCGTCAATTACTTTGGCCTCGGACCAGAATCTCCTGTGATCATAGGTTACTCAGGAGAGGATCGTGAGTGATGCATAACACCTACACCTAAATGTTTACATACTGTATACACACAAGAATAGATGCATGCACTCTATTTTGGTACAGGTCATTACATGTAGATTTCACAGTGGATGATGTTCCTTGACTCAATCATGGCATGATTTAATAGGTCCCACTGCTGCTCCAACTGACTTGCATGTCACAGATGTCGAGAGCACAACGCTGACAGTCCACTGGCATCCTGTGCCCCAAGACAGCATCATGGGGGAGATTAAAGAGTACACGGTGAGACCAAAAATCAGTCAGGGTGACAGGAATCAATGTCAGGATCTTATTTTTTAATTGTAAACCAAATTGTTTGGTCTTAAAGTAATGTTCAAAATCAGTCTTTTTTTTTTTTATCAGATTTAAAAACTAAAAAAAAAAATCTGCTTGCATAAGTGTTTAATCCCTTCTGATTAATACTTGGTTGAACCAGTAGAAATGTCTTGGGGGTAAGCTTTGGACAATGTTTGGGAGAGCTTTTCACCTATTCTTCCTATGAGATTTGTTTCATTTCATTTGTTTTGTTATTCACTGTCCAGTGTCACCCAAATGAGGATGGGTTCACTTCCGGGCCTGATTCCTCTCAAGGTTTCGTCCTCATATCATCTCAAGAATTTTTCCTTGCCACCATATCCTATCTATAAATAGGATATATATATCCTATTTATCTAATTATAATTTCCCTCAAATCTGACTGACCACATTGTCTGAATCAGTGGCAAAACTAAAATGTAAAAATTTGTCAAACTGAGTGTTGAATTGTTTCTACGATCTTTAATGAAATTTCATAGCTCATACAGGATTAAATAGATTTAAACTGGCAAGCATGAGCATAACTATTATGGTGGGACTTTGAGATTCTTTGTTATGTTGTTTTTGGTGTTACTCAGGTGTATTACTGGAGAGAAAGCAGCCGTCTGCCCCATCACAGTGTCACCACAAGGATCAAATCCAAGAGCTTTAAAGCAAATGGGGCTCGGCTTTCTGGCACCCTAACTGGCCTCATCCCCTACAGTAACTACAAGATGTACATAGTAGTGGCCAATAACCGCTATGAGGGTCCACCAAGCAACAGGATTGAGTTCCAAACTCTTGAGGGAGGTACTGACAAGCAATAAAAATATCATAATTTCATTTTCTGTTTTTATTTTTCTTGAAAATTAAAAAAATACAAAAATAAATAATCATTTGAATAATAATTTAATTTGATTTAAATAATTGAAAAATAATTCGAATTAAAATTCTGTATTTTATATTAATAAATATATACTGATGGTATTACATGATGCAGAGAGGACTGTATGATTTGGCAATTAAGTAAATAGAAAGTTTTGATAAACTTGACCTCTTAAAGGCAAAATCCAACTCCAAGAAAATACTTCTAAATGCAAAAGTCTAGCACATAGGCTGGTGCATTTCCTGAAAAACTTTATTTAAAGGGACTGCTGGAAAATAAAGGTAGCCACTGCAGCACACAACACTGTGGATGACATTTTTCTGGGGTTTCATAGGCTTATTTCTTCCATTCTAAAAAAGATGAGGCTTTTAAATCTGCCACTTTTGCCTTGGTGTATAGCGTGGGACCTCTTGAGCTGTAGGATGCTGAACTGAAATAGATATTTCTGAAAAATGCCTTTTTGTTAGCAATTACTGTGGCAAAAAGAATGAAAAACTGCATGCTCTGGCAATAATTCCACCCTGCATGCATTGGTGGCCAGATTACTCTAATCTTGTGGGTGAATCTGGGATTTCACCCAACTGTGACTCAACTAACTGACCATTCACTGAAAATAAGCCTGCAGAAAATTCCTGCTGTTCACATAATGTATAATTTGGAAGAAACAGAAACCATCCACTCAGCAGACAGATCTGCTGTGAAGGAAAGACTCAAAAGGTTGCCTTGTCTAAGCAGAGGCTGGGTCACTAGTTGTTGGTCCATATGTGTTGTGATTTAAGTGGATTCCCATGTGACAAGTAGTATGTGACAATTTATTTGGAACATCTTCTCCTATTTGCCATTATTTAGAGACCTGCCTCTCCAGTAGGTGTGTTTGGTTTATCCTAAATGCCTTTGTTTACCTTCTCCACGTTCAAAAAGGTTAACATTGTCCTTCTTAGTGGTGCGTGTGCAGGGGTCTTAACCAGAAACCTGTTCCTTAGGGCATTGTTTTACACTGAAAAGGTGTAAAAGGTGAAAAGTGGAAAAATGGCTGTATGATAATGATTTGTAATGTAATGTCTCATTTATTTACACAAAGTTCTGACAAAATGTCTCTTTTCTGTTCTCTCTTGTCTGCAGTGCCATCAGTTCCCAGGTCATTCAGGATAATGCATAGGCATTATGACACCATCTACCTGGACTGGGAGGAACCTGCAGAACCTAATGGCATCCTAACTGGATACATCCTCAAATACCAGACATGTGAGCATATGTCTTTACACTGAACACTAAAAAGGAATAGCTAATAAGAGGTGATCAAAATTAGCCTAACTTTTCTCTGTTACTTCTCAAGATCAGCTGTTTAACCTATCATTTACCTTCTTGTGTAGTGAACGTGTCAGCTGTTGAGAGGATGGTGGTTGAAGAAATCCCTTCCAACACCACGCAATTCTCGCTGCGCCGCTTTGACCGCTACACTCGCTACAAGTTCAGTCTGGCTGCTCAGACAGAGATGGGAGTGGGAGAGGCATTCACAGAGGAGTCACCCCATTTCACAACAGAGGGTAAAAGCACATGCAGTGCCATACAAAAGAGGTTTTCCTCAGATTTCATCACTGATCACAGCTGCACAAAGAACAGTTTATTAATAATGAATGAATACAAACAATACAACAAGGGGGTGCACGAACAAGTAAAAACTGCAATGCTATAATAAATAATCAGGCAAAGGGCTGGGCACTGATTAAACACTGGTATATTAGGCATGCATAAGAATTCATAGGTCCGTAAGAACCTGACAGTCTCCAGGTTCACTCTTTCCGTTTGCCTTTTCAAGTGCCAGAAATCTTTAGAAATAATATTTTTGCTGTCAGAAACACAGTGTATATAATGCTCGAAAGGAATCTTGTAAAACTGTCAATCACAAGTAGGATTGTGACCAGGCTCTCCTGGTCTAATTATAAAGTAATACCCTTTGGTTTAGAGCCATTTAGCTGTATTGGCAGTATTTCAATGAAATGATGAAGGTACCATGAATAATGTTTTAATTATGTTTGTTGATGTTAACATAGCCAGATGTAATTATTTGATTTGAATTGGATAAATCATTAGGCTCATTAGGCATTAGGTGTGTGAATCAGTGGGGTCTTGTTATTAAAAGAGTGCACACTGAACACAACAACTACAAGACTGTCTAGGGGAGCAGGACCTGGACTGGGGACTGGGGAGTAAGAATGCTACTATCAACAGTAATATTGGGGGATAGGGATAGTATGACCAAAAGGAGCTGATCTTGTTTTAACTAAAGTTCACATGAGACATTGAGATATCTCCTTCTTTATAGAATGTCTTTGTGCATAAATAAAACTGGAAGGGGGTTTGAGGGGTTGGTGGTTGGCGGGATTTTAGTGCAGCTCTAATTTGGTCAAGATACAGGCACAAATGGCAATTGACATTAATACATTATAGTAATATAATCAAGTACCCAATAGCCGCTGAGTAGACAAAGACAAGCAAGTGACAAGCAAGGTATTTTCTCACTGTGCAGGACACTGGGGTCAAGGTGGAGTACCTTAATACACTGTGTGATTATTCCCATTCAGTGCCTGCACATAAACCAAATGTCTTACTGATTGAGTCAGTATCTGGTGATAAAACTTGTACAGCATAAGTTCAAGATTGTATAGTTTAAGGTATATATAGAAATACATTTGTAACTGGGAATAAATGTGTTTATAGTATATATGTGTATATATGTTTACAATATATTATGACTTCACAAGGACAGGTGGCATTAATTGACAGAATTGTACCAAACTGGACATATTCAATTTGCATTACAAGAATTGTAAAAAATCAGAATGCTATAAATGTTCATACAATGTCTCTTTGTATATGTTTGAGCAGAATATACCCGGGAACAAGTGGACATAGTAACACAGGGATGGTTCATCGGGTTGATGTGTGCCATTGCACTTTTGGTCCTCATCATGCTCACAGTCTTCTTCATTAAAAAAACACGTGGAGGAAAATACCCAGGTATAATAATCATACCATTTTACAGGATGTTTACAGTTACAAATGAACTTTGCACAGAAGTAAAGCCTTGAGGTAAAATAGATACACCCTTACACATGGCCGTTACGTAAACCTCTTAGGTAAATAAGTGCACCATTACAATAAAAAGGAACTCTACATGAGCTAAAATAAATAAAACGTACTCGTTGCTTTTCTTCTTAAAGTGAGAGACAAGCAGAATTTTGCACTTGACTCAGTGGATGAGAAGGAAGAGGGGTCTTTTGAATACAGGTAAATACGTCTAATAATTTGCTCTGTAAGTTTATTCTGTAGAAAATCCAATAGTTGTCCAAGAATTTATGTCACCTTTGCAATGAGAAATACAATTATATGAAAACAATGCATTCTTGTACTCATTCCATGCCATGTTTTAACCCTGTCACACCACATTATGTAAAGAATATGCACCATAATAACTGTCCCTCTCTTTCCTGTAAATTCATCCTTTCATCTCTCAACTGCGTCTCATCCCTGGTCATTCGTTCTTATTTTTTTCATCGGGTCCCTGAAGGTCTCTTGAAAGGTATGATGTACTGTATGTCATACATAATAACCTGTTTTTATCAGGTTCTTTGTTTAACATGTTATTATACTAAACAGCAACAAAATATTGAATATGTTCAAATAAACATATTTATTATGGCTTCACTGTTACAAAAACCCTTATTTTGTTGGTGCTATTGATGACCTGGTGCTTATTTTTAAGTTTAAGATTTTCACACTTTACGTTGTTTACTGTAGGATAACGCGTGCGCCCACTCTACCCTACTCCAGGCGGTATGTACTAGCCAAAATTTTAACATAAATGATCTGTGTTGTAGGCATGTTTATATGTTTGTGTAAATATCTATGAACATGTGTGTTTCTCCAGAGAGGAGGAAAGTCGTCAGGGTCGGACTCAGGGAAACATGAAAAAGATGACAAACAGTGATGACAGCCTGATGGAATATACCGAAGGTGATGAGATCGAGTTCAATGAAGATGGATCGTTCATTGGTGAATATACAGGCACCAGTAAGAGAGACAGAAACTCTTTTGCATAAATCACCAACCATGGTGAAAGTGTGTTGGTGCATGGTGCAGACTGATCCCTGAGAAACCTTTAAACAAAGCTGAGTATGGAAGGATGACCACAATGGCCAAGCAGAACTCATGTGCCAATGGCCACATCATGCAGCATCCTGAATTACAGCAGAGGCATTACACCACTAGTCAGAAGTATGGACGTAAGCTGTGGGTTTTTAACAATGATGAGTCAACAATGATGTGTGTATTTATTAAAGAGATATTTATTTGATTTGCCGTTTACACTCTACACTTAGTATAACATATAATAAGGAAAAAGATTTAGTTTAAAACTTTTCATTGATAATTTGAAGACAGATAATTTACCAAGTTCAGTTTCCTCTTAATGGTGTATACGGCTATTCTACAATAAATCTCTACATTTAAATCTAAAATGAAAGAAACGATATAGAAATAGCACTATTGTCATAGTGCTTTTGTGTTAATAGACATAACTGTTGTGTACAAATTTGCCCAACTTCTAGACATCTAGACATTTTAAAATGTGCTCTTTTTCACGATAAAAGGTATTGTTTATGCAAGTTTGGTTTAATTTTATTGTGCCATTTGATTTTTTTGCAATTGATATTATATTGTTATTAATCAATACAAGTCATTGATAATTGAGTGAGTGAGAAAGATGTCAGAGCTTAGTGAATAATTGACAATATAATACACAGAAAAAAGGCACAAATTACTTTTACATTACTCACATATCTCTTTTAGGATCAGCTGCTATCTTTGCAGAACTGAATTCTGCCCTCTGAAGGAATCTTTAAACAGAGTGTTTACTTCCTCTTCCTGTGTCCTGTATTAATGGTGTTTCTAATTAGAACCCATTTTGGTAGCTGTGGACACTCAATCTAAAGGAGGAACCCCCTTTTCGAGTTTTTGTTTCGGAAGAACTGTCATTTTGGTAATTGTCAGTTTTGCCGACTTAAGTAGATTGTTTTTTTCTTCTTCTTGTACATCAATCAGGTTTGTGAATGAAAAGAAGCCAGTGACAGCATGGAAGATATACATGTGTCGTTTGTATTGTTGATCAAATAAAATCAGTGGACCTCTAGATCATGATTTGGATTTTGATATTAATAAGTTAGCCGATCAGAATATGACAATGTATTTTTATTTTTAATATAATACTTGCTGGCATGTTAACTTGAAGAAGTGAGAGACATCCACAAAGTGAAGTTACTAGTGAAGCGCTAGTGACATTATTATTACTAATAATCTGTATTTGGAGACACAGCAACATAATGCAGACCCCAGATAATGTAACAGTTTTGCTTTACTTAGTTTGTCATGTACAGAATTTTCTCTTTATGTTTTCATCTTTGGACATTTGAACTGAATGGAGTTTTGTTCTGTCTCTACCTCTAATTACTAGAAATACTTTATCAGTGCCCATAATATCCATATGCCAAGCCATTCAATAACCTTAAATAAAAGCTAAATGTTCAGTTGTGTCCTGTAAACATACTCTCATAAAACACCCTATATGGCGAAGTAATTCAGTAATCAGTGTTATAAGCTTTTTACTTATTTATTATTATCTGAAAAAAAATGCTGGATGAATGTTTCATTATACTAATTATTGCATAATTAAATGTTATATTGAATGATATAACGTTATCTTCTATAAGAGACAAATAAAAATCTGCTACAAATAATAAATTACAAAGGGGTCCTGATAATAAAATGGAAAAACTCCAACAATGTCCAGACAATGGCATTGTATTGTTGTATACATGTCCAAACATGAAATTGTATAAACATTGTGCTACACTTCATAAATGCCACATGGTTATGAGTGGGGTTTATGATATACAAGATCTTGAACTTCCCATATGCTTTACATACCTACGGTTTGTAATTTGCATGGAATCAGGAATTTATGCTGCTTGCTGGTATCACTCATGTTAACATCAATCACATCCATACAAGTGTATTCTATGGCAGCATTGTGTTCTATAGGGTCAGCTTCTATAAGTGTGTAAACAATACTCAATATAGTACTGAATGAAATTCCAGGTCTGGCATAAACAAAACACACTGTAATCAGAGCAGACTGGTTAACAATATGCAAATTTTTGTGCAGCAAGTTTTCCCACGGTTTTTCGAACAGCCACTGCTTTAATGTGGCTTTGGAAATAGTGTGCACCACTTTTGCACCACTTTAAAAACTCTCCTAATTATAAGCATTCAGTTAGCTTGTACAGATTTTAGAAGTGCAAAAGCCTATTTAAAAGCCTATCTATCTAGAGATACCTAATCACTAGGACATTTCTACTTCTACAATCAAATCTGTGTGTGTGTGTGTGTGTGTGTGTGTGTGTGTGTGTGTGTGTGTGTGTGTGTGTTGCTTCTGTTTTGTATAATTCTAATTATTACAATTATAATTATAATTCAATTTAATATTAAGTGTTCCTTAAAAACAGTTGGAAATGGCTGTGGCTGCTTTAATGTGTACTTATACTGATGAATTACATTCTATTTGCCTTTCTTTATTTATATAGTCATTTTAACGGCATAAGTATGATGACATGAAGCTAGAGACCTTTACTTTTCTAACGTCTGTGTACTGTAGAACCTGAACCTGCAGTTTGTAAAAGAATGAAAAAATATATATAATGATCATTTTAAGTGTCAACATAATGTGTCTAAATCAATAGATACAGTGAAAGGTGTTGAATGTTCTCAAATACAGTCTAGAGTCTAGGAGACAGAAAATTTCAGCCGCAGCATTGTGCAATAAGGAAGAAGAACAGAAAGAGAAAATGTATACTTCATGTTCTTACTAAAGTAGCCAGCGGGTCATCACATATACTGTATTTTGTCAATGATAAATTGAATACTTTGAAATACTTAAAGTGACATTAAGTGACATTTTAGCAACTCACTATAATGCATTTCTTCTTTTCTGTGCTACCTAATGTGGGATTTGTGGGAAATTAAAATGTGGGATTTGTACTACAGGTGAACAAAAGTTATAGTTAATTCTAAGCATAACATGAGTAGGTCATCAATAACAATTACTATAGTCAACATTATGCCAACATTATGCATAAAAAGTGTATATTACTATAATAGTTTTTTTTTCATGTTACAAGTCAAAGCATACATGACATTATCCTAAAGTAGACTAAATCTTTGTTAAAGGTACAATTAATAAACCATTTAATGAGATATTGAATAAATAAAACCTAATCATCGTTCCTACTTTGCAAAAAGGATTACGTAAATCAGACACCACTGATTGGTTACTGCTCCATGTTCAGGTACATCACTACAATATAAATCAATATATTTCTGCTTTTGCTTCCACTGGAAAGGTAGTCAGGGAGCTGCTAACTGCAGCCACAATGCCGAGATTTATTCTGCTCACAGGTAGATGTTATTTCTTGTTATTCGTTTATTTAACATTTGAGTGTTGACCTGTTATGGTTTTAAAGCGTTTTGTTTGAAGGTATTATATTTGGATTATCTTTCAGACCTTTGCCTGTTATTTATTCATCTTGGTGAGTTTTCTCTATGCATTATTTCAGAAATTGTTTAACTGTTTCTTATTTAATCAAGTCAACATACTGAGGCATTTTGTTTCAAATGTAGGTTCAGCCTATCAGCTTATATGCTACTTCACCAACTGGTCCCAGTACAGACCTGATCCAGTGAAGTTTGTGCCTTCCAATATTGATCCCTTCCTGTGCACACATCTGATCTACGCATTCTCAGTCATTAACTCTGCAAATCAGCTCACAACCTCTGAGTCGAACGATAAGACTCTCTACCAGTCATTCAATAGTCTGAAGCAAAGGTGAGATTTGTTTCTGCTAGGTAGATGATTTTATGATTTGGATAGGTAGATGATTTGCTAATCCTAATCCATTTAACAGTAATCCAAGCTTGAAGACACTTTTGGCTGTTGGAGGACGGAGATATGGATCAACTCAGTAAGACTTTTTTCACAATCGTGCCTGTGAAACCATTTTGTTGAAGTTCTGTAAAGTAAGAAGGAAAGACAGAGACAGGACTGCATTCTCTTTGTCTAGATTCTCTATCATGGTTTCCACACCAGCAAACAGAAATACATTCATCCACTCATCCATCAACTTTCTCAGAAAGTATGGATTTGATGGGCTGGATCTAGTCTGGGAGTATCCTGGAGCCCGTGGCAGTCCTCCAGGGGACAAGCAAAGGTTCACTCTGCTCTGTCAGGTCAGTACATCACAATATCTTTATTCTGTTTATTGACATCACACACTGGAAGTGTTATGCAGGTAGTTCAAATTGTTCAGAATATTGTGAAAACCTGCAATTTGTTGGCAGCTTGTGTTAAAGGTGTATTGGGGTTGCAAAGAAAAAAGAAAAGAAAAAAAAAGAAAAGAAAAGAAAAAGAAGGCAAGAGGTAATGTTAATTAAAATGATAAGAATGGTGAACACCCAAAGGATTATCAGGGATTATATTTATTTCTAAAAAAAATATTAATAAAAAATTGTAAAATAAAATTTTTAAGATGATTTAAATGTTAAAAAAAATACCAAGTGAAATCAAAACAATAAGTAAAAAAAAATCAGAAAGTAATGTGCAAAAAACTCTTTTTAAGAGTTTTAAGCTTTCTTATAAATTCAAAAGATTTATTGGATTTATTGGATCAGTGTAATACTGGACTGCTAGTAATACTGGACTAACTTGATCGGTATAAGAACAATCCTATAGAATGCATTAGGGTTTCCAAACTAGGTGTCACAAACCTACATAATGTTGCTTGACTTATATATCTGGTCTCAAATGAAACTCCTAATCTCTTTTTATTCATTTATTTTGCAGATTAACATTAGAAATATTGAAGACAGCTTTTGATATTCATATCAATAATTACTTGGAATCCAATCAAACCAGACACATTTAAATAAATAGGACACATGCTATTCTAGTTCATGCTATTCGCTGTCCTGGGGCAACTTCCCCACTGAGTCTTGTTTATCATGCTCTCTTGTATTATGGTGCAGTTTTAATAAATGTGTGTTTTGCCCTGCAGGAGCTACGCCAGGCCTATGAAGCTGAAAGCAGTGCTACAGGACGTCCCCGTCTTTTAGTCACAGCTGCAGTGGCTTCCAAGAAATTAACAATTGATGCTGGATATGAAATTCCTCAGATTGCCAAGTAGGGTTTGTTGGATAACATGACGAAAATCAAAAGAGTACCTGCAAACATAACAAGTGAAAATAGCTGACACAGTGAATTAACTTATAATAAAAAATTTTTATTATTTCAACACGTTTATTTTCAGTCTAAGCATTTTGGAAGAAATAGGTTTTAATAATTTGTTTCATCATAATCTCATAATGATATTCTGTGTGTTATATATACATTCAGAATGTGTTTTGTTTTTTAAAGAAATATAATTTCAGTGGATTATTCTTTAGCATTTATATCTATCTTTTTTTGACAAAAGATTTACAATGTCACTGAACTGGTTACTTTATTAATTATACAGTTACCTGGACTTCATTAGCATGATGACCTATGACTTTCATGGGTCTTGGGAGAGTGTCACTGGCCACAACAGTCCTCTGTATCACTCGTCTCAGGAAACAGGAGATCAAATCGTCCATAATACTGTAAAGACAAACTTTCTACAATGTTGCCTACACCTGTGTTTGGCAATCAGGGATGTTCTGGATAAGAGCTTCTAAAATGTTCTTTCTGATTTTGCAGAATTATTCAATGACATACTGGAAGAATCAGGGTGCTCCAGTGGAGAAACTGAGGATGGGGTTTGCTACATATGGCAGAACTTTTCAGCTGTCATCTGCAGCAAATAGCCTGGGAGCTCCAGCTAGAGGCCCTGCTTCTTCTGGCACCTACACCCAACAACCCGGCTTCTGGTCTTATTACGAGGTTTACATAGATTGCTGTTCATAAGCCAAAATAATTTCACTTTGATATTTTCTAAAATAATTCATGAACTAGCTTTAAATGGTAATGACTAGAATTAAATGGTAAATAATTTCCTATCAGATCTGCAGCTTCCTTCAAGAAACCAGCATAAAATTGATCCATGATCAAAAAGTACCCTATGCGACAAAAGGGGGTCAGTGGGTTGGCTTTGACACCAAAGAGAGCTTTTACACAAAGGTAGGAAATATGAAATATGACATTTAAATTGTGTGATCAAAAGTCAGTTTGTTGCCAATTGAAGTTAAACCCCTCTGGAACTGCATTTACACATACGTTTACACATTCCATGCTAAAAGTAAGGAAAACATTCATAGACCTACACATAGTGAATGCAACAAGGGCATTTACAATTTTATTGCTAATTAATAAAATGAAAAATCATTTAGATCATATAAGGCACAGCATACCAGCAAAATTTTTTTTGTTCATTTGTTTCAGGTGTCCTATCTCAAAGACAATAAGTTTGGAGGTGCCTCTGTGTGGGCTCTTGATTTGGATGATTTTATTGGACACTTTTGTGGACTTGGACGCTACCCTTTGATACGTGAACTCAAGAAACTCCTGAACAATTATATATAATGAATCAGAATGCACTATTTTCAGCTCCTGGTATGTTATTGAAATTTTTAATCAATCCTCATGCTCCTTATGCTGCATCTCCTCCTCCTCCTCCTGCTGGAACTCTTTCTGCTCCTCTTGCTGTAATCCCTACTTCTCTTCCTGCTGGAAGTATAATACTTCCTTCTGAAGCTCTCCTGCTGAAATTCATATTGCTCCCCATGCTACAGCTCCTACAGCTCCTGCTAAACCTCATACGGTTCTTCTTGCTACAGCTCCTACTGCTAATCTTGGCAAAACTTATTCTGCTTCAACTGCTGTAGCTACCATTTCTCCTCCTGCTGCAACTCCTATTGCTTCTCCTGCTGCAGCTCCTTCTGCGTTTCCTGCTGAAACTCTTACTGCTCCTCCTGCTGATGCTCCCCCTTATCCTGCTGAAACTACTGGTCCTCCTGCTGCAGCTCTTACTGCTCCTCTTGCAGAAGCTCCTACTATGTGAAGGGGAGAAATTTGAGTGTCACCAGAATTCTATCTCATTTCTGGGATACACCATTGGCCCAGAGAGAATGTCTCTGGACCAGGATAAGGTCACTGCAGTAGTGGATTGGCCCACTTCCAAAGCTGTGAAGGAGCTGCAGGGCTCAGCAACTCACTTTCCCACATGTTATTCCAAGGAGAAGGGCATAAGCACTAGGCCAGGTGGTTGAGAAGGCTTGTGTCCCAGCTCAAAGCCCAATGTAGCCACACCGCCCTTTGGGGGGTTCTGTCATAAACTCTAATATCCAGCAGATACTGCAACCTACAAACATGGGCAACATGGACTACACTTCCCACAACACCACTGCCTAATTCATATGTGTTCTTGCCATAGAATGAGATATCTTGTTTTTTTGACTAAAGAAAAATTTCTGACCTTCTTCCTGGTTTCCATTAAAGACTGTCTACCTGTATTTGCATCCATCTCTGCAAGTATTTCTTGTGGCACACAAGACCTGCCATCTGTCCAACAGCTTGAGTTGGGCCAAAATTGGGTCACACAGCAGGACAGTGAGTCCAAACCTGACAGTTAATCAACCTAGTTTCTAAATATTGCTTACTTTTGACAATACTGTGAAATCTGTATTGTAATTAAAATCTGTATTATGTTCTTCTGTTGTAACCTAAGGGTTTTTGTATATCTGTAGAGGTTATTGAGGATCACACAGTTGTTATTTAAGCCCTGATAAATAAAAACATAGAACTGAATGCTTCTCCTGTACAAGTTCCACATTTGTCCCTTCATTTTTCCAGAAGGGGGCATTGTTCAGAAGTGTGCACAAGAATATTGTGAACCAAAGGCCATCCAGGTACTGGCCATGGTCTAAAGTGTTAATAAACAAAATAAGGAGACGGAAGGAAAGAAACACTCAAAATGTGTTAGATTAATTAAAATACTTCACAGACAAGGCAACAGAAGTGTCAAGTTTTGGGGCCTATCATAATGCAGAACCTGGAAAAGACATTTGTTTAATCACTGACCTGAAAAATACATTTCAAATTAATCAAATTTAACTTTTTTTGTTTCATCTGTGAGATCTGTAACGTTTTCATTTGTAATAACTGTAATCATCAAATTATTCCAGGTGGTAGCTCAATAGGCACAGAACTATAAGTTTCTCATCTCTTGGGAAAGTTTGGCAGAATTTTTCAACTAAAACATAATCTTCTATATGGAAGGTGTTGCTTACACCAAGAGTCAGCTTTATTGTTTTCTAGATTTGAAGTGTTCAGGAGGGCAAAATGTGATTCGTTGTGAGTTTTAACAGGGTATATTAATTTTTTTTTTAAATAATATCTATGGTGTCTTTTAAAACATAACAGGAATATCTCAAAATATAATTCAATTCACATTTGTTTGTATGGCACTTTTAACAATGGACATTGTCTCAAAGCAGCTTTACAGAACATAAGAAAAACTGCAATAAGTTCACAAATGTTAACAGTATACAAAGATTTTATACAAAGATTCAAGATTAATATTGTACTTATATTTAAATGTAAGCAATAGGAGAACCCACAGAGGTAAGAAAAATATTATCAAATAGAAGACATACAAATGTACCAAATTGGGTACAGCTCAGCCTAAGAACATCGTGACAGGGCAGGGAAAAACAATACTGTATATGGACAGGTTGTCTTAAGGGCATGTAATTTAACACCTTGAGCACTAGCACCATTCAGTGGACCAGTAAGGACTGTCTCATGTTCAGAGTTCACCACCATCCATCCAGAAAATGTGCCATAACAATAGCAAAAATCAAATGGACCTTTTCATTTATTGGTTTGAATGATGAAATTGATTAGTTTATAAAAACAGAGGATGTATGATAAGGAAAATATCTACTGCAGGGAGTAGAAACAACAGAAAGTTAATTAGAGAAATGATCAACTGCTCTTTTTTTCCACCGTTTCCTAAGTTCCTTAATGATTGTCTTATTTTTTCCCATTTTAAAAATGACATGGTGTATTTTAGCCACTGAGCAACAAATCCCTATTTTGGAATATATATTGCAGACTGAGTCATAAACTTTTATTTACTGTAGAACCTGAAATTGCCATTTGTCCAGGAACACAACAAAACTATGTTAGAATGTTATGTATGTAAATCAATTAGTATCATGCATAAAGTGTGTTTCTCCAAATTGTGAGAACTACCGGAACACACACACACTCACACACACACACACACACACACACACACACACACACTCTCTCTCTCTCTCTCTCTCTCTCTCTCTCTCTCTCTCTCTCTCTCTCTCTCTCTCTCTCTCTCTCTCTCTCTCTCTCTCTCTCTCTCTCTCTCTCTCTCTCTCAGCATTACAGTCTTACAGTCCCATAAGGTTTATCTCCTACACACATAAAACATCTAACACACACATAAAAGAAACATACACACACATTAATGTTTTATATACATTATATACTTTATATACATTGTTTCTTACATTTTTTTTTTTTTTTTTACAAAAAATTAACTTCTGTAAGGGATTGTAAAAGTAATCAAACAAATGTGTACACATCACAACAGATTTTCTATTGTCACAACCAAACCAAAACTTTCACATTTTTAATGTTCTAACGTTAATAAAAAAAATATTTAAGTGTCTTTTTTCCCCTCTGATGTCTAGGTTTTGTTAATATATACAACCCTTCTGTTAGGCTCCCTCAACAAGATTACATTTTCATACAAGATATTTTTTCAGTTATCTTCAGTAATGTCATGGTGTGTATTGGGAATCCATTATATTTTACCCAAGGCAATATCCAAATCTATGTTGTTCATAGCCATGTTTATATTTGATGTAAATATTGTGTGTTTCTCCAGCAGAGTATTACTACTAATAAATTGCATATTAAGATTTTGGTACAGATGTTGATAAGTTAGCTGTTCAGAATAAGATCAAGTATTTTTATATTTATGGTTTGCATTTTGTTTGACCATCAAGTACAGGGTATATTTCTATGATCTTGTTTGGCCATATAATTGTTTTGTTTACCCTCTTTCAACTGTTTAGACATTTGTGCTGAATATATTGTATCAGTACAGTAAATATTGTCCATGATAATACCTTTAGGCAAAATGTAAAGGTGTCTTATGTAACAAAAGACACTATACTCACAGCAGAACAATACAATGACCTTTATGACAGGTTTTCCAAGGTTTTGGGAACAACCACTGCTTTAATGTGGCTTTTACAATACATGGGTGTACATAGTTTTGTTCCCATTTATTATTGCAAAATGTACTTGGGCAGGTAAGGGTTTCCGCAACAGTTCTGCAATGTGTTGGGGATCATTGTCTTGTTGTAATATTCTTTTCATGACAAACCTTTCAAGACCTGGACTCAACTTTTAAAATAAAGATAATCTGCCTTACATTTGCTGAGCTTATAAAACACCAAATTTACAGTCTCCCTCCTCTATGTTTCTTATGCAGTCACTGTGATGGTCCGAGCCAGAACGCCATTTGATCCAAACAAATGTACCCTTGTTTCATCTGACAAGCGAACGTGCTGACAATATGAGGCTTTTATTTACTTTCTAGTGAGAGATTATTAGATATTATATTTAGTTTTCTTTTTATATGTCATCCATAGAGGTCGGCTTCGTGTTAAGTTAGACTGCTCATGCAGAGACACTCAAAAAAGATGAAGACAAGTTTTGAACTAAGCCGTAGACTGTTTTATATCACAAGGTACATATATGCATAAATGGTGAATTGTGGTTTTGGTTTCTTGTAGATAGGTTCATCCTTTACTTCATGATCACTGCAGCAACTGTGTTTTGGCTTATGTTTAAGAGCTTAATAATGTTCTTGTGACCTTATTTCCATCTCAGTTTAACAGTTTGGTCAAAATTCCTTTTCATGGGGAGGATTAAATTCACCACTGACTGAAGTACTCACTTTTCTTTCAACACTGGAGTCTGTAATTTCAGTATGGTCTGTCTGACCTGATTTATGGTCTGTCTAACCTGTTTTAATATACATAACAGCATACAGTATTAAATGTACACATACCTACCCACTCAAATAACCTACCCACCTACTCACACGCAAACATGCACAGACACAATATCTTGTATGAAAATGTTTTATAGAGTTGTAAAATTCTTTTTGTAATAGATCGATTTAAAAAACAATAGTTGATTGACTAAAATAAAACAACCTTAAGCCAGTCTTCACAACCATAAGCAACTTTTATTTCATTTATATTCTACCTTTAATAAAGTTTAGTTTCCCCTGCAGTACAGAGCAAAAAAATCGTTTGGTATAAAACATCATCAACAATGTAAATATATATTTATAAATTCATGCAATGTATTTTGGTATTTAGCAATAGATCTATTTCTTTTCATGTTCAAGCTAATCATCACATAACCCCCCACACTTTTGTAGACAGAAATATCAAAACAAAAAATCCAGACAGATTCTGAGCAGCTTTGTTGACTGTACAATTAATGAACCACAAGCTATTGAATACAAATCGACATTGCAAATAAAAGACAAATACTGTCAGCCATTAAGTTCATTTCACCTGTTCTCAGTATGCAAACAGATTATGCAAATAGGACGCAGCTGATTGGTTACTGTTCACACGTCCTTGTACAATGCTGAAATAAAATCCTTCCCATCTGATTGATAGCCAGTGTGAAACTGCCGCCATAATGACAAGACTTATTCTATTCATAGGTAATGATCACATTTTTCACTTAATATTTGGTTATTAACATTACATTTGTATTTTTTATATTTTATCACTGCACTTAACTTTTTTTTTCCACCTTTCAGGCACTTGCCTTTTACTTATTCATTTTGGTGAGCTTTCTCTATGCGTTATTTTTTGAAGTAATTTCCCTTTTTGTTTTTATTTTCTCAAATTATATCAAATCAACTCATTCTTTTTGTTTTAAATGTAGGTTCAGCCTATCAGCTTATATGCTACTTTACCAACTGGTCCCAGTACAGACCTGATCCAGTGAAGTTTGTGCCTTCCAATATTGATCCCTTCCTGTGCACACATCTGATCTACGCATTCTCAGTCATTAACTCTGCAAATCAGCTCACAACCTACGAGTCGAACGATAAGACTCTCTACCAGTCATTCAATAGCCTGAAACAAAGGTGAGGCTTTCTTCTTCTGCTTAGATGATTTCATTTTGTGGGTTAAAACTGATTTGCTAATCCTAAATTCTAATTCATTTAACAGTAATCCAAACTTGAAGACACTTTTGGCTGTTGGAGGATGGGACTTTGGTTCAACTCAGTAAGTGTCTTTTCCAAGGTCCTGCTATAAAATATTTTTCAAAGCAAAAAGGACAGAACTGCATTCTTCATGTCCAGATTCTCTACCATGGTGTCCACCCAAGGAAACAGGCGTACCTTCATCCAATCCTCCATCAGCTTTCTTAGAAATTATGGATTTGATGGCCTTGACCTGGACTGGGAGTATCCTGGAGCCCGTGGCAGTCCTTCAAAAGACAAGGCAAGATTCACTCTGCTCTGCAAGGTTTGTACAATTCATCTTTATCCTGGATTTTATCCTAATATACTATAGTGCTATTGTGGCCCAAACAGCAGCAAAACCACTCCCTCTTATAAGGGAAAAAGAATAATCTGAATAATAACTAACATTGTGTACTTTCCACCAGCTTTACAAACTTTTAAAGGTGTGCTGAGGTATCTAGAACCAATATTTTATCAGCAGATCCCTAAAACGTCTGTAAGTTGTGAGATAAGGCCTCCATGCATCAAACTTGTTTGTACAGCACATCCAACAGATGTTCAATCTGACTGAGATCTTGGAAATTTGGAGTTCAAGTTTGCAGTGTGCCAGGGAACATTATCCTGTTAAAAGAAGCCAAAGCAGCTAGTATTCTATTATTATAGTACTTTAGCATGTCTTGATTTAGAAATTTTATTTCACACTTTATTGAAAAAATGCTCCCAGTCTATCAATCTGCAAGGGTATCGCCTGTCTTCAAGATCTCCATAACTTCAATTCAGTCTGCATATCTGCGATTGGATTTAGACTTTGACTCGGATTGGACTAATCCAAAACATTCAACTTCTTCTTTTGAAGCCATTCCATTGTTTGCCCTGTTGTGTGAACATTATGTAATATTTTTCCCTTTGTTTCACTCATAGAAATTATAAGCTGTTTATACAACAGCTGTGTACAATTACTATATTTTTACAAAATTTCATCTTACCGACTTTTTTAGCTTGCACTCTAATAATGGTACTGTTTTAATTCATGTGTGTTTTGTATTGTAGGAGCTTCGACAGGCCTATGAGTCCGAGAGCAGTACGACAGGACGTCCCCGGCTTATGGTCACAGCTGCAGTGGCTGCTGGAAAATCAACTATAGATGGCGCATATGAAATCCCTCTGATTGCCCAGTAGGTTATCATGGATAATTGAAAAGAAATCAGGTTGTTCTAAAGTTTGCACAGTACAGTATCAAAAAGATTTTTTACAGTATTATAGGAGAATTATATGTATCTGAATAAAATATCATCTGATATCCTTCTTAAATAGTTGAACTACTCTCATATTTATCCTTACGAGGTGTATTTGATATATTTAGCCTGTTTTTACATATTTATTCTACCTTTAAGCTTAAAATATCTTTTCCGTTACTGAAAATCCTGCGAGTATACCAGGTCAATTTCAATTTAAACAAAATTTCACTTGATATTTTTGCAGAACCAAATGCAGGCATAACGAAAAATGGGGTTTATTTAGGGGGAAACTGACAAAGGGCTAGAAACAGGAAACACAGAACACAAATACATATACAAATACAAATACAAGAGACAGCAAAAGATCAGGCCAATTCCTGACAATGTTTATCATTGATTTAAAGATTTACAATGTCACTGAGTTGGTTATTTTATTAATTATACAGGTACCTGGACTTCATTAGCGTGATGACCTATGACTTTCATGGGACTTGGGATAGTGTCACTGGCCACAACAGTCCTCTGTATCAGTCGTCTCAGGAAACAGGAAATTCAATCTACCTTAATACTGTAAAGACAAACTTTCTACAATTTCACTTATGCCTGAGTTCAGCAATCAGAGATATATTACATATATTGCTATAACATATTCTTCCTGATTTTGCAGAATTATTCAATGACATACTGGAAGAATCAGGGGGCTCCAGTGGAGAAACTGAGGATGGGGTTTGCTACATATGGCAGAACCTTTCAGCTGTCATCTGCAGCGAGTGGCCTGGGAGCGCCAACAAGTGGCCCTGCTTCTGCTGGCACCTACACCAGGGAGGCAGGCTTCTGGTCTTATTATGAGGTTTGTACACAGCTTACTGCATGTGAGCCATACACACTTTATTGTGATGTTCTATAAAAGACTTAATGAACTAACAGTAAATGATTATTTCCCATCAGGTCTGCAGCTTCCTTCAAGGAACCAGCACACAGTGGATCCAGGATCAAAAAGTACCCTATGCCACGAAAGGGGGTCAGTGGGTTGGCTTTGACAACAAGGAGAGCTTTAACACAAAGGTAAGAATTCAAAAGATTTCAAAAGAAAGATCATGAGTGACTCTCTATTGAACTGTATTTACACATAACATCTCATACTCATATATATAGAATATCAAGATATTCAAGTGTTTGTTTATACTATATAAAATTCATGTAAAGGTCAAAATTATGATCCTGCATACAGCTTTAAACTCTAAAATTCTTTGAATTATTGATAATTTGCACTTTATCAATAATAATTTTCTAGGGAAATAAAATATATTAAAAAAAATAAAGAAGCAAAGCATATACGTAATGAACAAACATCAGCTATCTGACTTCTGTTTAGACTTCTGCATAGTGTGAACTTACTGCTGGCTTTTCTGTTTTAGGTGACCTACCTAAAAGATAATAATTTTGGAGGGGCCTTTGTGTGGGCTCTTGATCTGGATGATTTTACTGGACAGTTCTGTGGACTAGGAAACTACCCTCTCATCAATGAGCTCAAGAAATTGCTAAACAGTGGTACATAACTGACTGTTAACTGTTACTCATAATATGAATCTCTCAGAATTTATATCCTTATCTGTTCCTCTTTAACCTTTTTTTTTACCTTCTTCAACCCTTATTTTATTAAATCCATGTTTGATTTCTCTTTCTTTAAACAAATATTAATGAAATCATTTTAATGTATTTAACACCATTACTTTGTTGCATTGATCTTTTCTGAGAAGATTTAATTATGATTGGAATTTTCTGTTTAACAAACAACATAATAACAAATACATAAGAATAAATGACAGAACTGTAATCTACCTGCCTTCATGAACCATGTACACTTCTGTGAGTCCAGTTAAATAAATTTTATTGTCATTGTGTTTAGTGATGTGATTAGTGAAGAAAGCCAGTGGCAGGACAAGAGTCCATTAAAGCTAAAATAATAATAATAATAATAATAATAATAATAATAATAATAATAATAATAATAATAATAATAATAATAATAATACTTATTATGTTTTAATAAAATGATCCCTGAATTAGCTGCCCATGATTAATGACAAGTCAAATTTTATACAGACATTCAGACAAACCTGAATAAACTGATCAGTCAAACTTAAATAACATATTGCTTTGTCTGTTCAAATATCTCACTGTTCTGATTATGCATCTTAAACTGATATTTATTATATAAATATAGAGTTATCTGTTCTGGACAATGACAAACATTAGTTAAAAATAAATCAAAGTTAATTAAAAATAAATAAATAAGTACCTTGTAAGTGAACTTGTAGCCATTGAATCTAAACATACGAGTAAAACACAAAAAAAGATGTACTGTATATGATGACTGGTATGTTCTCCTGAAATGTAACCTGATGTGAAGCTAGAATCTAAAGACTTGGCTCAGCCCAGACCTTCTCTTAGTGCTACAGGAGCCTGAAGAAATGTTCTTTACCAATTGCAATCATAAAGCGAGTTTACACAAAAAATGAAGACTCTGAGTAATACTGAAATCTATGAACCTCACTTGACATGCAGCAAACCATAATCATCCCACTCAGATCTGACAAATACAAATACTTTTAACACAAAGAGAGATTACATTATCAACAGAACAGGGAACATTTCCTCTTCCTGAAGTCTAACACGGAGAGAATGAGGAAGAGCCTTTTTCAACAGACCATTCAGGCAATCAACCAGAGCGACAACTAGGACTAGACTTTGGATTTATTTGCACCAACATGGCCTACATTCCTGTACATATACCTATATTTACAAATATTTATTTTATATGTTACTTATTTAACTGTGAATAAGGTGGAGATTTGGTCATCATGAACAGTGCCATGCTTTGGGGAAAGCAAACACAACGTATCACCACAAACACATCGCACCAACAAGCAAGCTGGAGTATTTGTGTTGATGACAGGAGGATGCATTTCCTTTTGGGACTCATTCCACATTAGGTTTCTTCCGAATATTATCCCAGAGAGATTAAAGTCCAGACCTCAACCTCGTTAATATGTAGTGGTGGGATCGTCAAAGAATGCCCTCGGCCATCAATGCACTGAGGCAATTTTGTAATGAATAATAGGCCAAAATTTCTCCAAAATGACGTAAGACTTATAAACTGCTACAGAACCATGTTTACTTTATGTTACTGTTCCTAAAGGTAGTTTTACATGTTAATGTTTACGTATTTTTTACCATTAGGTTTCTAAAAAAATAATTCGAATAAATTAAATAAATACATACTACATATTGAAAAATGTTCTATTCATAGAAGGTTGGTGAACACAAAATAGTAGTAGTAGTAGCCTTTATTGTCACTGGTCACAGGTACCAGCGAAATTAGCCATCAACCTGCCCATACATACAATACATACAATACAAGGGGAGGACAGGACAGGAAGACAGGGGATTGAAAAGAAATACAGCATAACATGAGGGAAGGGAGGAGAAAAAAACAACAACCCCCAGACTATGCTCCGGTGGGGAGTACAGTGTGGGAACAGGAAAAAAACACCTCAGCAACATAAGCACATAAACAGTACGCCATAAACACATGACTTGCAACAGGGGAGGGGAGTGGGGGGTGGAGGTAATCCAGCACAGGCAAGCAGCCATCAGGTCCTGCGGCCTTTATCTTCGGCGCTGGTCACAGACCCGCTTGTCAGACTGGCGGTACAAAGCGGCGAAGGCATGGGATGGGGGATGGGGGGAGTGCATATCTATATATGTGTGTGTGTGTGTGTGTGTATGTATGTAAGTGTAGGCCTGGAGAGTCGTTGCTCCCGGCATCAAATCTTGGTGTGCCTCAGTCCGCAAGTTTGTCATAGCGATACACAGCAAATTGCCATGGAGACAACCTTGATTAGGTCCCAAAGAGAATCAGCAGGTGTCTGTAGAAGTGGGGGGAGGAACGCAAGAGAGTCTCGCTGCAGTGCTCTTCCAGGGGAATTGTTGTTCCAACAGCGGCCTTGGCCGAGGCCAGTGCTGGTTGAGGGGAGCCGAAAGCAGATAAGATTGGGATTGTTTGGTCTTGGGGCGAGTAGACACATTCCAATTTACACGACTACTCTCTTAGTCCATTCTGGTCTCCATATCGATCCATTTTTCTTTCCAAAGCAGTGAGCTTCTCCATGATGTTAACCAAAACAGTATCCAAAGCAATGAGCTTCATCGTGATGTTATCCATATTGCGGTTATTAGTCCCAGCCTCAGTGCTGACCGCTCTGCCCACTGCATCGATCATGACGGGCAGCTTTGGGAGATTTTGAACAGCTGTTACCAAACAAAATAATTGTTATTTGAGCTTGATACAGTCTGTACTGGAACAGCAAGGTCAATTCTGTTTTTTTTTTGTTATATACTTAAGACATTTGTGTTTGAGATCAAAAGATTAATATGAAACATTAGATCTGAATTTCTGCTTTCATTTCATGATATTTACATCTAGTTGTTTCAAACAACAAGGCGTCAGACCACCCAAATTTTTAGTCAGCAAAAGTATATGAACAGATAGTCTTAAAGGAAATAACACATACCTGTAGTATTTGGTTACATATCCCTCATCGGAAATAACTGCATCAAACCAATGAGACACTGACATCACCAACATGTTGCAATCATTTCCAAGTTTGTGCATCTTCTTTCAGTTGTTGTTTGTTTGTTGGTTGTTTCTTACTTCATAAAGTCTGATGATTGGTCTGGCCAGTCTAAAGCCTTCAGGTTTTATCTATTGAGGAAATGCTTCTCTGTAATTTTAACCAGTTTTCTGATATGAAAACCAGGAAAATTTTTTTTAATCATATTTTTTGCCAGGTTTACTAACCTAATCCACACGAACCTAATCTGTATACTGCAATCTGCACCTAATCTTCAACCAACCTAATCTGAAGAAACAAAATTGGACAAAATATGATTGAAAAAATCAAGAGAAAGAATGAACAGAAAACTGAGATGATTTAAATGATTATTAATAGGTGTTGTTCATTGTATACATTAAAAAGCAGAAAAGTTTTTTTTTTTATTATTATTTTATGATAAGAAAACTGTGGTGATTACAGCTACCTGATCATCTGGATGTTAAATAGCTACAACAACCGTACCTTATTCAGCATTATATATTAACCTGCAAAGTTAAAATAGTTAAAGTTAAAGTAAAGCAGTAAAACAATATAAGGACATTTTGTACTAAAAATCTTAAATGATTTGATTTAATATATAGTAAATATATATATAGTAAAATATATATATATAGTAAATAGAATATATGCTATAGTAAGCAGCTCCCAATGTTGGCCAAAATAGTAATGTCATGTCAAACAGTATCAATTGCTTTGTATCAATTGCTGGTCTGTCTTTATTTTCACATCTGAATTTATTCTGCTGCATAATGTATGAGCTTTTATGTTTTGGATAATGTTACTGTTAAGCTTGGATCCAGAAATTTGGTCGCTCATCTCTGTAATTTCTTCATATACCAGTTCAGACTTTTACTGCTGATGAGTGGTTTGGATCTTATGCTAAACCTTCTATATTTCTTCTCTTCGAACAGTGGATTGTGATACATTCATCCTGTCAAGTGGAGGTTGGTGATGTCATTGACTAACAAATCTAGATGTAAACATCACAAAACAAAAGCTGGTCCCTGCCATTATAGTTACATCACACAAACATTTTTGTGTATTTGTGTTGGATAAGTATGAGCTAAATCTTTTATTACATTTAGTAATAGTGTTTCCATTAAGTAATCAATCTTTTTCAAGGGGGAGAACGTGTTTAAATAGTTAAGTTCTTTTTAAGGATTTACTCTGTTGGATTTCTTCTGGACCTACCAGAGAGAACAATTTTCTCTCCTTATCTGTCTCACACACACACACACACACACACACACACACAAAAGAAAAGTAGTTATTCTTACAGCGGTTGGCAGTTATGGCGACTTCCTTAACTCATGTTCTGCTTCAGAAAAACACATTGAGCAACAAGAATTATTTCTGTTTCCGTAAATCTTATGCAAGAATGTTCAAGGCTGTGTTTTGCAAATGCAATTTGATTTAAAAGTCAACATGTGATTTAAATTGTAAGTAAGTAAGTAAATTAAATAAATAAATAAATACTACAGAACTATTTTAGACTTTCTTTTGTCAGGGAAATGAAATAGATCATAGAGACACATTGTGAAAACGGATTTACATGACAGTTTAAAAACCACTTCTTTTTTTCTAAATGACCCACTTCATTTCTTCACTTCTTTTTTTTATGCTCTACCTATAAAAAGGTAGGTGGTGTACTGCAGGAGGACAAAGCCTTTTAGTGATATTAATGTGACACTAAACATGAAAAGTGCAGGTCACTGTTTAGTAATAATAAATGATCCAAAGAAAGAACACATGACAATGTTCCTGAGCATACATCATATGAATCACTGCTAGTGATTGTCACAAGATACGCTACAGAGTTTTGTAGGCAGAAACATGACAGTTGAAAAACCTTACAGATTTTCATCTTTAAGCTTTGCTGACTGTAAAATTAATAAGACCCAAGATACTGAAAAAATTAGCATTGCAAAATAAAGTTAAACCCACTCAGTTGTCCTTGCAATTTATTAAAAGCCATTAAGTAATGCCGATACATCTTACCAGATCATAGTATGTAAACAGATTATGCAAATAGGACACTGCTGATTGGTTACTGCTCACACATTCTGGTCCAGTCCTACAATATAAACCAACATAGTTCTCATTTAGCTTGCACTGGATAAGTAGCCAGTAATAACTGCAGCCACAATGACAAGACTTACTCTACTAACAGGTATTCTGATCTTGTTATTCATTAATTAAACTTTTGCATCTGACTTGTACAGTATGACGTGTGTTTGAACATTGCACTTTATATTTGTTTTACCTTCTAGGCTTCTGCCTGTTATTTATTCATCTTGGTGAGTTTTTTCTATGTATATTTTCAAAAATCATTTCCTTGTTTTTTTTTTGTTTGTTTGTTTGTTTATTTTGTTTTAAATCAAGTCAACATACTGAGGCATTTTGTTTCAAATGTAGGTTCAGCCTATCAGCTTATATGCTACTTCACCAACTGGTCCCAGTACAGACCTGATCCAGTGAAGTTTGTGCCTTCCAATATTGATCCCTTCCTGTGCACACATCTGATCTACGCATTCTCAGTCATTAACTCTGCAAATCAGCTCACAACCTACGAGTGGAATGATGAGACTCTCTACCAGTCATTCAATAGTCTAAAGCAAAGGTAAGGCTTTCTTCTTTTGCTTAGATGATTTCAAATTTTGGGTTAAAAAGAATTTGCTAATGTTAAATTCTAATTCATTTAACAGTAATCCAAGCTTGAAAACACTTTTGGCTGTTGGAGGATGGAACTTTGGTTCAACTCAGTAAGAGCTTTTTTGTTTGGTTAGCAGTTGGTTTTTTAAAATAGTTTGCAAAAACAGAGACAGAACTGTATTTTCTGTGTCTAGATTCTCTATCATGGTTTCCACACCAGCAAACAGAAATACATTCATCCAGTCCTCCATCAACTTTCTCAGAAAGTATGGATTTGATGGGCTGGATCTAGACTGGGAGTATCCTGGAGCCCGTGGCAGTCCTCCAGAGGACAAGCAAAGGTTCACGCTGCTCTGTCAGGTCAGTACATCACAATATCTTTATTCTGTTTATTAACATCATGCACTAAAATTGTTGTGAAGTTATGTAAAAGATTCAAGGTGTTCAGAATGATGTGGTGCCAGATGGTGTGTTTTGGTTAAAACTGGGCAAAGAAAAAAGAAATAGGGGAAGACATTTCCTAACAATTTCTCTCAGATAAATGATGGGAACGGACACATGCCCAAAATGTTTTCATTCATTCATTCATTCATTCATCTTCTACCGCTTATCCTAACTACCTCGGGTCATAGGGAGCCTGTGCCTATCTCAGGCGTCTTTCGGGCATCAAGGCAGGATACACCCTGGACGGAGTGCCAACCCATCGCAGGGCACACACACTCTCATTCACTCACGCAATCACACACTAGGGACAATTTTCCAGAGATGCCAATCAACCTACCATGCATGTCTTTGGACCGGGGGAGGAAACCGGAGTACCCGGAGGAAACCCCCGAGGCACGGAGAGAACATGCAAACTCCACACACACACACACACAAGGTGGAGGCGGGAATCGAACCCCGACCCTGGAGGTGTGAGGCGAATGTGCTAACCACTAAGCCACCATGCCCCCAAAATGTTTTCCTTTGATTATATTATTAAAGATCCAATTTGCCCTAGCTTGGGTGTATGGGGTATCCTAGCTGATGGGTGAATTAAGCTATATATGATCAGAAATAATTTGTTTCTATAATATATATATATGCAATATGAACACAAAATACCATGAGGATCTCCTGCCAGCTCATCAGGTTGGCCCAGAGCCTCAGGCCAAGCGAGATTTACTGTACCTTGGTGGCCATTTAGGCAGCCATACTACCCCATACACCATGGCTGCCTGAAGGGTGCAGCATGTCAGCCAGGATTCAGAGTATGTGGCTCCTTGCTCCTTTCATATGAGACTCCCACCACTCACCAATACCGATCTCAAGCATGGCCAGTGCCTGCTCCGGGTCTTCCTCCATCTCACGGGGTCCGCTCAACCCCACCACCTTCCTCTCTTCAGGTGACAGAGAAACTTGACGTACTTCCTCCATGTGGTCCTATTGTACGGGCACAATGATTAGGCTGATTCTGGTTCTGGCACTTGATGCGGCGGGTCATGTCGGCAAGAAAGCACATCGGACATTGCTATTCATGGATCAAGGGCTATAAGTGACCGTGAACTGAAATCGTGTAAAGAATAATGCCCATCTGGCCTGGCAAGGATTTAGACATTTGGCACTCGATGTATTTCAAGTTCTTATGATCCGTTAGGACTTAAAATGGACATTGCGCCCCCTCCAACCAGTGTCTCCATTCCTCCAATGCCTCCTTGATGGAGAGCAATGGTTCCCAGTTTCCCACGTCATAGTTGGCTTCAGCCGTAGGTGAGCTTTCTAGAATAGAATGCACATGGGTGTAGTTTGGCTAGGGATCCCATGACTTTGGGAGAGCACAACCCCATTCCGGTACATGAGGCATCTACTTCCTCGATGAATGGCAGGAGGGGGTCTGGGTGTTGCAGGATGGGGGCTGTGGTGAATCTATTCTTGAGGTCATTGAAGACGATTTGTGCAGTCTGGGGACTAGTGGGCTGGGGAATGGGTATTTTACTGTAAAAGTGTTCAGTCCCCGGTAGTCAGTACAGGGCCTTAGGCCTCTCCCATTCTTCTCTACAGTACAAAGAAGCAGCCTGCTGCCGTTGGGGAGGTTGAGGGTCTCCTTGATGTAGTCCTCCATGGCCTTGGTCTCTGGTCTGGAAAGTGGGTAGAGACAGCCCATAGGCAGCACAGTCTTAGAGAGCAAGTTGATGGCACAATCCCAGGGGTGATGGGGTAATTGGGCAGAGTGTGATATGCTGAATACCTCCCGTAGGTCATTGTATACTGTTAATATGTTGCTCTGGAGGACAGCTTGTGGACTCCCTATGGATGTGCTATGACATGGAAGATTCTGTGGCATTTGAGGCAGTGGGTGACAATGTGGTGACCAGCCGACAAGTTCCCTGTTGCGCCACAATATCTGTAGTTAAAGACACGGAAATCCTAGAATGATCTGTTCATCTGGCAACAAGGTGATGTACAACACAATGTCCTCGGTGTAAAACAAACCGATCTGTAACGTGAGAGGGGGTGTGTGATGAGTGATGAGGCCATCCCCATTTTGGAGTTTTATTTTTTCGGCAAGCTGGCGGTGTATCAAGTTTACGGCAAATCCAGAATCTATCAGGTCTGAGACATGACAGGCAGGATTACCATTGAGAATTAACACCGGTATCACTACACAATGCTGACTAAGATTCGAACTCACCTTCGTTCCATGTGAAGTGGGCCTCACAGGACAGAACGCACGGAGATGTCAGGCTCGGCCACAATAGAAGCAGAGCTAAAGGTGCATGCAATGCTGGCGCTCCTCTGGTGATACTCCAGTCTGCCAAATCTGCATGTGTTCAGGTGCTTCGTCACGGAGGAAGAACAGATTGTGGTAAGGGTTGTTGCGGCCTGTTCCGAATCAGATTGTTTACCCAGATAGCTAGCACCAGTTCAGCTCGAAGGTTGGGATTTAGGCCTGCCTGAAACATTGCCTTGAGAGCTGTGTCGTTCCACCCGCTTTGTGCTGCTAGCGTGCAGAACTTCACTGCATATTCAGCTGCTGAGTCAGAACTTTGATGAAGATGTATAATTTGAACTGCCACATCTCTCCTGCCAGTGGGATACTTGAATACTTCATGCATTTGTTTAGAAAAATGAGTGTAGGAGGTCCATACCAATGCATCCCTGTCCCAGGTTGCTGCAGCCTAGTCCAGCACATGAGAAACAGGCCCCGGGTCATGTCCTCACTGTATGTATCGAGCGGTTGGCAGAGCCATCAAACTTATCTGGCAAGGCCATGAGTGGCGGATTAGGCTGAGGCATTTGGTGAATTGCAAAGAGCCTGGAGGAGGCTCGCATTGGTATTCTGCAGCACCGTGAGCTCCTCCTGGTAGGCGGCTAGCCTCTTGCCTTGATGGCCTACCAGCATCTGTAGCTGCGCTAGGTCCGCTGGAGTGAGATTCTGTAGTGAGAAGTCGGCGGAATCCATGTGCGGATAATAACACAGCTTTAATGACACCACAAACTTGACACAAATTCACCAAATCGGCAGGCAATAGGGGAGAAACAGTAAATAGGCAGAGTTCATTAACCAGAAATAGTAATCCAAACGGGCAAAATAATTCGATAAGGGCAAGGTGAAAGACGTAGTAAATCCAATGACAAAAGACAGGGTCATAAACGGAAATGGGGGAAAAAAACAGAATGAGCAGGAAAAACAAGGCTTGGTAACTGGAACCCATACTATACCTCGACTGAACCTGGAAGTTAGTATTCTGGCAAAAGCTCCACCCAGGGAGCTGGCGAGGATGTTCTTACAATGACACACTCAAGTTTAACACACTTTAGTTTTAGTTTAGTTCAGTTTGTCCCTATGGTCAAATTATTTTCATTCTTTTCTAGGGTTACCACTGTTTTTGTCCAGGAAAGTTTCATTAGTTTCTATAAATGCTTTTGTTAAACCAAATTCAAAAGCAATGTCTGGTTTTCAAGTTATTTCAGTGACCATATTTCTTTCTATAATGGAAGGGTACAAACAATTTTGTCCAAGTGTGTATAGATATCTAGTTATGTTATTTTCATTAAAGCATTTAAATATATGCAGAAAACATCTATCCGGACTATTAAATTTCTTATAATTTCTGATACTATTTATTGGATTTATAAGATGATGCAAAATAAGTCTAAATAATGCTGGAATAAACAATCAATTAAACTGAGTTTGTAGCTGGTATTGTCTTTAAATATTAAAGTACAGAATTTCCTTTGACAGTCAGAACTGCTCAGTCAGGTCTTTGATGTAGTGTGTAAGCTTATTCATTAGCCTCACCTACCATTTCTACCGTTTGTTCTGTTTCATCACAGCCATTTATATGGTTTAACATTTGTATACAATTGTCTAGATTATTACCACTGAGTCATTTTACATTATTCTCTACAATACTGTGATAGAACACTAATACATTTGCATTTTGCCCTGTAGGAACTTCAACAGGCCTACGAGGCTGAAAGCAATGCTACAGGACATCCCCGTCTTATGCTCACTGCTGCAGTGGCTGCTGGGAAATTAACTATAGATGCTGGATATGAAATTGCTGAGATTGCCAAGTAGGCTATGTTTGCTGAAAGACAATAAGTTGCATTGCAAGTTCATAGATGCTAAAACAAGTCAGATTTTTTGATAATAAAGCAGCTTGAAATTTTAGTAAAAGTGGCAACATTTATAACTAATTATATTGTTATTAATTATACAGGTACCTGGACTTCATTAGCGTGATGACCTATGACTTTCATGGGACTTGGGAGAGTGTCACTGGCCACAACAGTCCTCTGTATCAGTGGTCTCAGGAAACAGGAGATCAAATCTACCTTAATACTGTAAAGACAAACTTCTACAATTTCACTTATGCCTGAGTTTGGCAATCAGAGATATATTACATATATTGCTATAACATATTCTTCCTGATTTTGCAGAATTTTTCAATGACATACTGGAAGAATCAGGGTGCTCCAGTGGAGAAACTGAGGATGGGGTTTGCTACATATGGCAGAACGTTTCAGCTGTCATCTGCAGCGAGTGGCCTGGGAGCGCCAACAAGTGGCCCTGCTTCTGCTGGCACCTACACCAGGGAGGCAGGCTTCTGGTCTTATTATGAGGTTTGTACACAGCTTACTGCATGTGAGCCATACACACTTTATTGTGATGTTCTATAAAAGACTTAATGAACTAACAGTAAATGATTATTTCCCATCAGGTCTGCAGCTTCCTTCAAGGAACCAGCACACAGTGGATCCAGGATCAAAAAGTACCCTATGCCACAAAAGGGGGTCAGTGGGTTGGCTTTGACAACAAGGAGAGCTTTAACACAAAGGTAAGAATTTTAAGAGCAAATTCAATTTGGTGCAAATGTTTTTTAGTACTACATGTATACATCGACTAGCAACTAACAATTCCACCAGGAGATTATAGTATGAGCGCGCAGAATAAATATAAAATGAGCAGAAGTGTGATATGACACATTGAACATGTTCAGAACGTGCTAGAGAAAAAACCTTAATACCAAAATGGTAATAAGAAAATTTTATAGAGCATCAGCAGTTTCTATATTCTATACAACAGTTCCTAATTTCTATACAGATTCAAGAGAGACCTTACTGGTTCCTTTCGGTTTTAGGTGACCTACCTCAAAGATAATAACTTTGGAGGGGCCTTTGTGTGGGCTCTTGATTTGGATGATTTTACTGGACAGTTCTGCACATTGGGAAAATATCCTTTAATCAGTGAGCTCAAGAAACTGCTAAGCAATGGTATGTCAGTAAATTGCAATAAGTTAGTTACTGACCATATGAATTTCCCTGAATTTAATTCCTCATCTGCTCCTCCAGCTGAAACTCCTGCGTCTGAATCTCCTGCAGCTGAAACTCATGCAGCTGAAACTCCTCCTGCTGTTCCACATCAGTATTGTACAGCAAAGAAAGATGGTATTTACCCAAATCCCTTTGACAACAAAAAATTCATCATGTGTGCTGCTGGAAGACAATTTGTACAAATTTGCCCTGCTGGCACTGTCTTCAGTGAGAGCTGCCAATGCTGCAACTGGCCATAAAACTGCCAGGTTATTAATGAACACCTGATTTAAATGACAGAATCAAAATCAGCACAGACATGGTTGAAAATGGCTACACAGCAGGCTTGTTATTATTGCAATCACTGTATTTCTCTCTCTGTAAAAAAATATATATTATTTGTTCCCATTTTTAACCATTAATCTTTTTTTTAAATTGTGAGTAGTATTTTATTTTTCTGTAGCATTGGCTTAAAAAAAAGTTATATAGACAGTCATACAAATTATGATGCTCTTTGTTTTTATTCCAGAATATGCAAAGTAGTAAATAAAATAAAACACATTTTTTTTCCTATCGACAAACCCAGAAGCTTAGACAATTCAATCATGTAATCCTTTACAATCTCAGAGTTCTCAAATGTTCTACCAGTTACAGAGCACAGCAACTTATTTTGGAGAATGATCACATACTACTGAATTTGTAGCTGAATTGGTTCAGTGTACAGTATAAGTGCATTGAGTAGTCATTAGTTTTTCTGGGGGGAGAAAAAATCACAGTAACTGTGACTGTTCAAATCTCCAGTTTACTGGAGTGTAAGTTTCACTTACACTAATAATGTACATGTGTATAAAACTAAAATGAGGATGTTTATTAAAAAGAAATCAACATATTTATCAGCACACAAATAAATCACATCAGTGCATCAAAAAAGGGCATCAAAAGCATGGCAAATAATCTCAGTGTTGCAGTATGAAATGCAGTTTCTTGGTGTCTGTCATTGTGTCATTAAGTATGAAAGCAAGCCTAACACATTATGTATAATTGATTCAATCATACAGTCACATTCAGGTGCTGGGATTCAGGCTGTGTATTTAGACAAAAGTATGTGAATACCTGACAATTTCATGGGATGTCTTTGTATGATGGATCATTAAGATTTTCCATTCTTTAGATCTAAGGGGCCCAAAAATACAAAAAAACAATCTATAAAGACATGGTTTGCCAAGGCTGAAGTGGAAGAATTCCAGTGGTCTGCACAAAGCCCTGACATCAACCCAATTGAACACTTTTGGGATAAACTGGAATTATGTCCTTACTCCATACCTCCTCACCTGACCTCACTACAGCTTTTTGGCAGAATGAAGGCAAATCCTCACAGCCACACTCCAAACTCTAGTAGAAAGCCTTCTCAAAAGAGGTTATAGGTGACTAAATCTGGAACAGGATGTTCAAAAAAGCACAATGCATCCTGTATTCTTAGTGGTTTAGTGCAAGCAGTACAAGACAGTAGTGAGACCAGCTATGCTGTATGGGTTAGAGACTGTAGCAGTGAGGAAAAGACATGAGGCAAAGATGGAGGTAGCAGAGTTGAGGATGTTGAGGTTCTATTTAGAAGTGACGAGGATGGACAGGATTAGGAACGAGCACATCAGAGGGACAGCTCAAGTTGGCTGTTTTGGGGACAAGGTCAGAGAGGCTAGATTGAGATGGTTTGGATATGGAGAGTGGTTATATTGTTAGAAGGATGAAGGTAGAAGAATGTTGGAGATGGAGCTACCAGTTAAGAGGTCAAGAGGATGGCCAAAGAGGAGATATATGGATGTGTTGAAAGAGGACATGAAGTTAATTGGTGCGAGAGTAGAGGATGCCGAGGATAGAGTTAGGTGGAAACAGATGATTCACTGTGGCGACCCCTAAGGGGAAAAGCCGAAGTGGGAAGAACTGTATCTGAAAATACGCAGAGCTTATTTGTTCATATGTATGAAGTTATTATTTGGCATTCAGTCACATTTATATATAAACTGCCATCATAAAGAAAAAAGAGATCGCATTAGTACGCAAGCATCGTGGCAATATTAAACAGCACAGGTTTTATTTCTAAAGCATCTAAAATTAATCCTTTTATCAAAATTCCATTCCCTTTTCTACAAATGGCTCCTAATGACTGCACACTAAATGAAGGCCAATTGACACCCATTGAGTACATTGTACATGCACTGCATTTAAAATTATCCCTGAGGTTGGCTGCTTTGATTAAAGTGCTACAAAGATTAATGAATTCATAATTCATACAGAAATCCAGACAAACTGGAATAATCTGATCGATCAATTAAGACAAAGCTGTAAATTGCCTTGTGTATCAAAATATCTTGATAATTTGATTATGCAATCTTAAATCATGAAGATTACGTTAAAGGGGTCTGAAACACATTTGTCCAGAAGAGATCATAGATCGTGTTGGCTGGTGTGAGATGGTGGTAGTTTTTTGATGTCACTGTTCTGGAATAGTCGAAAGTAAAAAAGCACAAGCTCCTCGTAGTTTTTGCGGGAGATCCTTTCGTTGATGCCATGGAATCTAAACACAGGTGTAAAACAGAAACAGATGACCTCATAGGAGAGCTGACATTTCTTCCTGAATTTTAACCTGTTATGTTACTAGGATCTGAAAACATACGGGCTACAGAGGCCTGGATATATTTTAAAGAGATATGTATAAGTAAGAGTATACACAAGACCTTAGTATAGCATGTTAGTATACAGTAGCATGTTAACTGCTTAATACAAAGCAGCTGATTACCTAAAGCACCTCACAGCAAGACAGTCTACCCAGCATTTTCTGGACTGGACAGGTCAGAAAGCCACGTTCTAATTTACATCCACTTAATAACCCCTAAGTTACAACTATCCAGTCTTCACAATTTATTTAAGCGGGTCTAGACCAAGTACTAAATTTGTGTGTAAGAGCCACGCATTTGCACAACAAACACTGATAAATCCTACACATTTTAAACTGATGTGTTCATGCACAGAAACACTCGTTTGCATAAAGAGACACCTTCAAGTCCCCAAATCACCATACTGTATATGGTACACAACTTCCATTTAAAAAGCACTGTAGCTAGAAGGTTTACCTGCTGTTACACTCCTCTACCATGAGTTCTTTTATTCGCATGGTGAGGTGTGTGCAGAAAAATACGCAAATCCTCATGCATTATTTCCGTTTTATAGTACCAAATATATACTACTTGATCTGTTAAATCGCCTTCACATATACTTTCCCTTAATAAGTCATTATATTATGCTTTTTAAGGTTAAGGATTTTCATTTATTTATTTTTCATTTATTCAGCTTTTATACACAAGTATATGAGGCGTGGATATTTATATACATATGTATGTATCTATTACATTGTTTGATGATTGTAAATTTATACTCAATCTCTTTATAATGAATGACATGCCAGTAAATTTCCAGACCTCATACATGTGTTTATAAAATTAAACGTAGATTTTGCATTTACCAGTAGTTAAGCAAATAGCCTACTGACTCCTTGGTCAGTGTCACACAGCACTTATCTTTGGACCATGTGTCATGGGTCAAACCACAGCTTCATTGAAGTCTACATATTTTACAAACGTATACTTTGGTAAACTTAGAAAGAATGCTGTATGTGTACACATTACTGTATGATTTATGTTATTCTTTATCAGAAACAAATCTGTAAATAACAAATCCTCTATTCCTCTTTGCTTTGCTTTCTCTTCATTTTCATTTTGTTGTTTACTCACAGGACTGGTCCAGCAATACTTGTACACATTGCCACATAATCTATAGTTTGATAGTATAGTATAATACATACATATATGCATACACACACACACGCTCTCATACATATATATATATATATATATACACACACACACACATATATAAAATCACAACCTTTCCCCTTTACTTACTTAAAATATATAGTAGACAATAAAGTAATAATCATTCTTCTCTTGTTACAGGTTTATAAAAAGTGCAGAGGCATGTACTCATATTTCAAATTTTGGGTTACTGTAATGCACTAAATATTAAAGTGGCAGTGATGTGAAAGGCATCTTTATTGTTTGAAAGAATCTGGCCTACAGAATTCTCTCTAGAGTGGTTTTGTGCCCTAAAATGCCACCTTTATCGCCACTAAATCCTGCCTTTAACACTTTTACATATACTCACCTCTGGGTGTCTCCTGGTTTGAACCAAGTTGGGGCAAAGCGATAAATCTCCTTTGTCAGTGGGGTATAATGACGGCTGTCAGTGTTGCCCACACAGATACCTACAAAGCATTAGAGCAATGTAAGAGGAAAAGCAATGACTGAACAGATAAATGGTAAAAACAGGTGGTTGACACCTGCTGAAATCTCTCTAAAACTGTGTAAAAAATTGTACAGAATGGTGTTAAGATAGGTACTTCAGTAGGGGTCATCAGTAATAATTTTAGATTACAACACTATATGGTGAAAAGTATGACACCCGAACATCATAAGCTATGTGTGGTTCTTCCCCAAACTGTTACCACAAAGCACACAACTGTACATAATATCATTGTATACTGCAGCAATACAATTTCCCTTCACAGAATCTAAGGGGCTCAGACCTGTTCAAGCATAACAATGCCTCTTTGTACACAGCAAGGACTGTGAAGACTTGTTTGTTGTGGAAAAATCTGAGTGGTCTGCACAGAGACCTGACCTCAGCCCAACTGTATAGCTTTGGAACAAACTGAAATGCTGACTGCGCTACAAACCTCTTTGCCTGACATCAGCTCCAGGCTTTAATAATACACTTAGCTGAATTTTGTCTAATCCCCAGAGCCATGCTCCAAAATCTACTAGAAAGACTTCACAAAAAATTGAGGGTTATTATAACAGCAAAATGGTTAGTGATGCAAAATGTTAGGAACGAGATGTTTAAAAATGCAGATATAGGTATAATGATCACACTATTGCCCACTACACTAAAGTGTATTATATTTGTAACTGTAAATATTGTAAGTATATTTATGATTATTTGAATTTCTGTGTTTCAGATTTTTTCTTTCTCACTGAATTTTACCTAGTTAAGAAAAGCTTAAGTGCTTTTGAGTGCACAATTGCAGACACTATCAATGTTGTCGACCTAATTTCAGAAAAAGCCTTTTAATTTTCTAGCTCATGAGAATTGAACAAAATATCAGATCAACATATAAAACAAAACACACATAAATATGCAGTATACTTCATTCACAGACATTGTGCTTGTCCTATTTTACAATACACTATCTGATTTTTGCTCACTGAGGCTCAGCAAAAAAAATAAATAAATAACTGAAATAAGAATTATTTCATATAAGAATTATAAATATATATAATGAGGACATGGAGACACTGTACATTTACATTTACGGCATTTAGCAGACGCCCTTATCCAGAGCGACTTACATTTTATTATCTCATTTTTATACAACTGAGCAATTGAGGGTTAAGGGCCTTGCTCAGGGGCCCAGCAGTGGCAGCTTGGTGGATATAGGAATCGAACTCACAACCTTCCGATTGGTAGCCCAACACCTTAACCACTAAACTACCACATCCCCCACTTAAGCTGCTGTAGATTTCAGCAGCTTAAGTGCCACTTAGATAGTATGAGCAAAGTAAATATATTTGACCTGGAGCAACAGTCACCACAGGAAATATGTCCAACACCGTCTTCTTAATAACCTGAAACCCAAACGACTGCTCATCATAGGAGCTGATGGGTAGAGGGTCAAAGCCATTCATCAGCTCTAATTTTACACGATCGTCTGATATAGTGGATTCAATCAACTCCAGTACCTACAGAAAAACAGGTAAAGACAGTTGGTAGGAAACAGATAATTATCATTACACAGTGTCATATAGCATATATACCAGTGCACCAATATGTCCACTTTGCGTGTCTTAAATTCATGCCAAACAATCTGCACCATACTAGCTAACCTAAAAAAAAGCAGAAAGGAGATTTTAGGAAAATTTATCCCGAGCAGATTTTAACAACTGGCACTGCCTCATGACATAAACCGTCTATACCATACATAAGAACCTGCATTCAAAGCAGACTGAACACAGTCAACATTTCCACCGAAGCAGTATGATCACTGACCTCTTGCAGTGTTTGGGCAGAGTGGATACGAAGGTTCACAATAGCCTCTGCATGTGCCGGGAGGACATTGGGCTGTTGATGGAGAGGGAATGAGGTGCATAGATTGAAATGATTGAACTGTGTTTGTATTACAGAAGAAACAACAGTACAGTATTCTACCTTTACTCCAGAGTTGAACATGGTGACTGCTGTGGTAGTGCGCACAAAAGCATTCATGTCAGGCTTCTTCTCCATTACCCTGCAAACACACATCTGTTTAGGTCAAGTGCATAAATGCAGTTAATCAATCCCTCCAGGATTCACAGTTTTGCAGTCACAGAAATAAACATAAAATCAAGCAAACTCTTTGAAATTCAGAAGAGCTTACAAGTGTTCAGTATTACTGCCGATTTTCTGTAGATTTGGGTCAGACACATCATATGAAGTCATTACAACACTCACTGACTCACGTGCATGGAACATGAGTAGTTATGATAGAAAGTAATTACAAATGTGTCTTCACTGACTTTTCCATAGAAAAGCACAAAAAACTCTGCAAGTTTCATCACACATTTAAAAAAAAAAGCTGCTGCAAAATATTTGGCAGCAACAATTACAAAAAAAAAAAAAAATCCTGGAGGGATTAATTAATCTTAAGAAAATTCTGGAAAAGGTAGCAGCGTGTTCTGTATGTAATAATACTACACAACTTATCAGTGACCTGCTAATCAAAGGGCTGAAAAGCCACAGATTGGACATGATGAATCGGAGAGGCAAGCCAAACTGCAACAAAAAAAAAAAAATCACAAGATTCATTGAAAGCTTTTACATCACATAATGGTTTTACAATGTCAGAATGAAGAATGTGGTTTTTTTTTTAGCTCTACCTCAGATTTACCTTATGTGCGAGGTGTTCAAATGTGCTTCGTTCAGGGCCAGAACCAAACAGTCTAGGCATTGGGTATTCCTCCAACCTGCACATAGAACAATGCAAAAATATTTTATGCTACATGTTCCTAAAAACAAAATTAGCTAATGTAATGTTCAAAAGTAAAATGAACATATGTAATGTTGTAGAATGATTTCATGCATTTCTTAAGTTATATTTATATTTTATAGTTATATATTTTATATTTGTAGATCGGCTAAATCTGTATAATTCATCCTATGAGCTGGGATAAAAAATTTGTGGTTATGTAATATCAATGTAGACATATAAGCAAGCTCATTTTGAACCAGTTTAGAATTTGCGACACATTTCACATTGCAACATATTTTGACAGTTCTGGTTAGTGATACCTGTATATATACTACAGCTGGAAAAACTCAGATTCCTCAGAGAGAGAATGCAAAAGAAACTGTAGATTTTAGAGTATAAGTCTGAATTTTCATTAGGGAGATGTTTTAAATAGAAGACAAACGAAAGAGAAAAGCAAAAGATGAAAGGAAAAGAATGAGAATAACAATAACTATATATAATACTGCAAGCTTGTGTGGTTTCAGTTCACCTTGTGATTGCAGCTGCCAGGATGCCAATGCTGGTTTGCTTGGGAGGCATGGAGGAATGACCTGGCTTCATACTGACACTCAGCTTTACTGTGGCATGCCCTTTCTCACTTACACCTATCCTACAAAACGCATATTAACACGATAAAAACACCTGGATAAACAAAAGGCTGAAAAAGAGTCATTTCATATGGTACAGTTAAAGAACTATTGGCACATTTGGCTGTGGAGATGTTTATCCTCCAACGACCCTGGGCACCTTGGATTCAATGAAGAACCAATGAATTTAAAATGAAAAACTGGCTACCAGTGTGCAGGTGGAACTTCTGGGAGGACAGTGATCCAAAACATGCATTCAACTACACACAAAAACCTGTGGTTCAATGACCACAGAATCAAGCTTCTTAGCTTGCATGGCTATCCCATTCCCCCTAACCTGAACCCCACTGAACAGTTATGGGTGGAGGATCTGGATAGGTTCTGTACCGAGGAGTGTTTTTTGATTCTTTATTCTGTACTCTCAAATCTCCATAAGCATTATATGACTAGATCTACAAAGTACTATTTCACTATTAGCTCAGGTGCCAATAATTCTGACACCTGTAGTTTATTTTACAAGTAGTTTAGAATAAAATAAATACACTTGGTTATGTTTCTCCTATATTTTTAGTGAGTGATAAAGGCAATTAACCACTAATATATTTTTCCTAAGCTTTTTACCCATCTTTAACCAGGGTGCCAATAATTCTGGAGATGAGTGTACATAGACCATAAAGCGAAAAGTCTCATTAAAAAGGTCTTACAGTGCAGCTGGTCCATCTAGACCACTTATAATTCCATCCAATACAGCAAGGCCTTCATCTACAAGAAAGTGTAGCTTCACCCCACGATTCTTCAGCAGTTTGACTATGTTTACAGCTCCAGCATAGCCTTGCACCTGTAAAGACAAATCAGGATGTCAAATATCATCAGGTTAAAACAGAAAATGTGTGAAGAATGCATGCAATGTAGTTATTCACCTTAAGTGAATTCGCCTAAGTTATAAATATAATTTTAATTATTTTTGCTAAAATACTAAAATATATATCTTTGTACAGCTATCAGAAGGCTCCCTAGTTAAACGCACAGGCCTTGTGGGTCCATTTCCACGAAAATCATTCATTAATAATAAGAAACACATTGCTGTTGTCTTTGTAATAGATTCGGGAAATTTAGTTCTATGAAATCAAGAGATGATGTGGGTGAAAGGGAAATTCACTGCTAAGGAGGGATTGGAACATGATCGTTAACGTATGTGAATGTCTCACCTCCTCATCATGACCCAGACCAATGTAGAACCCTCGCTGTGGAACATAGCCTCGCTCCAACAAGTACTCCAGAGCTTGAAGGATCCCCTTCACAGGCAAATGTAAAAGTATTCAGGAGCAGTTTGCACAGACAAATGTAATATTGTCTTAACCAACAAAAGGAAATTGCTGCCCACCATACCATGACAGACTGTTTATTGTCTATGGTTCCTCGTCCATAAATGAATCCATTCAGCTCCTTGGCTGAGAAGGGTGGCACCTCCCACCCGTCAGTCTCATTGGCTGGCACCACGTCAATATGCGCCAGCAGCATGTAAGGCACGAGCTCAGGATCGGTGCCTGACACGGTGAACAGGTGGCTGTAGTTCTCCACCACCTCATGTTTAACCAGACTGGATGAGAAGATTGTTGGGAAGACTGAAAGAGACCAGTAGATACAATCCAACAGAGAGATGTGAAATAATAAGAAATAATATCAACTTTTTGTGAATAATTGCTTTTGGCCTGGCCCTGTGTCCAGAGCAGAAGAATGTCTAACCTCTTTTCAGAAGACGGTTGAAGTCTTCCAGAGCACTTGTGTTCTGATGAGACTCTGAGAAGGACACGGTGGGAATACGAATGGCCTCTGGAGAAAACAGAAAAAACAGAAATATTTTTTCTGTTTGAAAGAAAGTGATTGCCCTTTCACTTATCTTGTGTAACTGCTTTATCCACCTTTCCTAGGAACACCCTAAATGGGAGGACACCATTAATGTAATAGTGTTCATGCAATAGTGTTACTTAATATGTGAATGTAATTGTGCCTAGATGTTGAAATAAGAAGTTGCTTATTGGCAAGACACATGAATAATGAAAAAAAAGAAACATTAACATATGTGTTATATATTACATTCAGTTGAGAAGCTTTTCAATGAGGAATTAATAATGAAGAACTTAACTGGTTGTGTAATTGCCAGTGTGAGTGTTTTTATGCAATAATTAATAATTCACAGATTTAATCTAGCCACTTCCTGTTTAATGTTTAATAGCCTATAATACTGAGATTGATAAATCAACACCCTGGACACCCTGCTCATTTCACCATATGAGCTAACACTTACAGCTCCATAATTACCATTTTGTCTCTAAATAAACAAAGTTTTAATACCTCGATTAAATTTTATTGTTGAATTATATTTCAATAAAATTTTTTATTTGTCACATAAATTATTACTCTACATTAAGATGTAATGGCTTTGTGTTGCATTTTATAAAATCTGTTTAAATAATTGGCAAATTATGATGCGACTGTGCTTCGTTCAGATTATAAAGTGCTAGTCATGTGAAAATAAACACTCTGACATTTCTTTCTGCTACCTCGTGCCTGATTGACATGATAGCCATGTATTGCTTCTTATGTACTCTTTGTTTTTGTCATTAGAATGACCTATAATACACTAATGATAACGAGCAAATAAATGCCAGCCATATAACTCCCTAACAATGTATGATATATGATGCCAAGATAAGTTTGAAATGTGCTTCATTTGAAAATACAGCTAAAATGTATTGGTGAAGAACAAACAGATGTGCTTAGGACATACACACATTTGCTTTTATGCACAAACCAATGATTATATAGGGATTCAAAAATGAAGCCCAAGTCTCTAAGGCCCCCTAGTGGCTGGCTGCAGTACAACTGTGCTGTAACCCTGCACATTTCCATGTTAGTAATTGGGACAGATGGAAATCGTTCAATTAAGTTAAAATTATTTTAAAGAATAATTTTAATAAACAGTTCTGTTGACACCAATATTTGTTTCTTGTGATACATGTGTTTTATGGAAGTTAAAGAGCATGGTTTAAAAGCTAATTAACAGTTTTGTAGTTGGAAACGTTATAGTCCATCATAATTTACGTCTGACTGTATGACCCACTACATAACACTCAAAATATTTAGAAAAGTTTATAGCCAATCTATAATTTTAAAATAAACTGCATTGTCATAACGCACGTGCTAGTATTACTATGCTATCTGCTCGTATCTACTGCGCATGCTCGAGGTGTTACCAAGGTTTCCAAACTGTTTTAAAATTACCTAAGATGGCGAACTCCTATTTCGACTGAGAAAAGGCTTAAAAAAACAGACTGGGAGTGAATGGTGCCACAATGTCCTGTCATAATATTCAGCCATCAGTATTGTTTATAGAACTAAACATAAACGCGATGAAATCATACTCACTCACTTGTTATCAGAACATAATGTTTGTTTTGCCCAACGCCATGACAACCAAAGTCCAACCTACTCCTCATAATTATGCGCGTGATACACGTGTAGATACACGTTTAGACACACGTGTAGACCCTCTGTGTAATCAAACCCCTGTCAAGCTACAGGATTTCAGTGTTTACAGATAACTCTGTTCACGGAAGCTCTTTTTTATTAGTTGTTTCTACGTTTAATATGTGGTATCCGAAGCCCTGTATATTTGAAACGAGTCAATAAATGAGTCAAATAAATAAACTCCTTCACCTTTGAAATTTTCGAGCAGGACCTCCCTCTGTTCGGTGCTTATATCAGCTGATATGTATGTTGTTTTTTCCCATTGTGCAAGCTGAAGTCCCGCATTTACGTCTAACGTAAATGTTCGTGTTGCAGCCACCAGAAACAAAATAAGCAGCGTAAAGACCAGACTTAACGCCACCACTTTTATAAATGTGATTATTCTCGGCCGAGTGCTGTGACCTGTCATTTTACAGAAAGGGAGTGAGACACTGAATAAAGTTGCCAGGTCAACATGCAGTTACATCAGTTACAAAAGTTAAATAAATGGTTTAAAATCATATTTCCTAAGTGTTCATGATAAATTTACTTATGTAGATTCTAAAATTAGAAAACGTACATTTGTGCATTTATTGTTTTTTTCCCTGCACTATTTAACCTGTTAGTTTACAACAATCATAAATATATTAAATAACACGAACCTGGCAACACTGATGTTACGTAAACGCGACACTACACGCGGGCGCCACCTGCTGTTGTGTAATAAAAAGTGACCTTGTTCATCAGCATTTAGATAGAAAGACGACATTTTAATCAAAAAGCTTAAACAAGTTCATAAATGAAAACTTAAAAGCAGTCAAAGTTTAACATGCTCTGAAATTAAAAAAATTAAAAAAGTTATTACCAACATTTCTCAGATATATTAAATCATTTATTTATTCAAAAATATTACGCAATAGAATAAAAGCAAATTAAATTATAATACTCCTGTGAATAAGACATGGGTCCCTGTGGCTCTCCAACCAAAACCTCACCAGTTCATTTTATTGATCCTACTTAAGTGAGTAGAAAGTAGATAACATTTAAAAGCTTACCAACAGATCATACCATATGCATCTAGATGTATTCAGCCTCAACTGAGAGAATTCTGCAACCCTGCTATTACCATGAATTTCTATGCAAGTAAGTCCAATACAAAAAAACCCCACATACACAATATCAAGTGTGTGTGTCCTGAGAGACAAACGCAAGATCGTCGCTCCTTGCCTCCTGACTCAGACCCTGCAGTAATGCACTGAAAGGATTCTCCAGTGGCTCTTCCACCAATATGTAAATGAAGTATAGGAAGGCAACCACCAAAAGGAACACAGCAATCTGCACCCACAGAGGAACTAGACGCTGCTGGAGCTCTAATTTCTCCAGTGTGACAGGACTCAGTGGGGTATCTGGATATTTGAACTGTACAGGACGACCTGCTGCTCCCTTAATAGACCGTCTCTTGGTGGCACTAAAGAGTAAGAAAATAAAGAGATGAAACCCTGTTCTTCTAGCATTAACCTCACAGTGTACACAATGAGACAGAATTCAAGACCATCTTAAACAGTATTAAATAGCAAAGACACTGATGGTGCTAGTGACAATGGTGTAGTGATGTTTAGTAGAGTAGTATGCATCTTAGCACCCAAGTCAAGAATTTGCTCATGATTCCTCAGTATTACAAAAGTGAAATGGGGAAGAGTTACATCCAAGTCAGGGAAACTGCATTATGGACCTTTTAATGTGTGGTACATTTTTAATGGAAAACCTAATTCAACTGTCATCTTTAATACTTGGTTGCAAATCCTTTGCAGACACTAGGTGGTATTACATCCCTGGTGATGGTGAAATTATTGAAGCCGTCTTCAGTTACTGCACTGCCCAACATTCCATGTCTTTGTCTTAAAAAAAAGTCTTGCTGCTTTTGAAGTATATTCAGGTCAATGTCCACATGCTACAGTGTGAATTTAATCTTCTGTCCATAGGATGTATGCATGGGAATATTCAGGATCATATTCATGATCTTAATCTGGCTGACTGTTAAAAAGGGGATTTTCAGTCTCTGGGCTTTATGGTGCTTCTGAGTGCACATGTGCCTTCTCTCTTTCTAAGAATATATCAAATAATTGATTTGGTTCCTTGTTTTATTTTCACTGTGTTGTATTTTGATTTTTCAGCCTAATGATGGCTTGCTTTACAGGCAGTGACAGCTCTTTATATTGACTGTTCTATGTTAAGAGCAACAGATTCAATTAAAATTGCAGTTAAATTAAGATTCAGATTCAATTAAAATTCAGATTCAGATTCAATTAAAATTCAATTGCAGATTCAAATAAAATAATGAAGGGTTAACACACACCTGGCCATAGAAAAATGCTGTAATTTCTACACATTTGGCTCGATTAGGATGTACACACCCTCAAATTAAAAACAAAAGATTATATTCAACTCCAATATACTGTATTAGGTGAAAGAACAGTAATCGTTTACAAATGTTTTTAGACTTCTGTGTGTCAGTTTAAATGGAATTAAGTACTTCAGATTAAAAGTACATAATTAGTCTATTTCATCAACTATATTGAAGTGTAGTTGATCCTCTTCTGAAGTATATTTAACCAGTCTTTCACCTCTTATTACATTTGCATTCAACATGAAAACACTACATTTGATTTTGTCTCCCCTACTTTAAAAAAAAAAAAAAAAAAAAAAAAAAAAGGTCATATACATTGTAACTTTAATGATAAAGAATAAGTAATAAGGTTTGCAGTGAATTTCTATAAAGAATAAGTAATAAGGTTTGCAGTGAATTTCTGTTGGCTGGACTCACGTGATTCCAGTTGGAGTTATTGCAGTGTCTGGGAACATCTCCATCAGAACATCAGTTACAGTTTCCTATAACAGAGGAAAACAAAACAAAACAAAAGAATTACATGAAGCAATTTAAGAGGAAAAAAATTTAGGAGTGGCGACAGAGATGTAGTTTACGGTGGACATCAAACCTCCTGCAACTGACCAAATAAGAAATAAAAGTGAAAGAACCAGCGTGGTTATAAATAGTGCACTAGCAATGGATGGTTAAGAGATGAACCAGAGTAAAGGTGAGTGGGATTAAAAAGAAAAGAAATCACAAAAGGTTCAAAATTATAGTTAAATTCAGTGCAAATACAAATACGCACACCAGAGTGTGAGGAGAGAGCCAAATAAAAAAAAAAAAGTATTAAGTTACAATTGCTGGATTTATTGAAGTAGTTTGTTTCTGAAGAGGTGAATACTCAGGGGTCAGATAGAGAGACGCATTTGCTGTGCTTTTGTCGAGCTGCTGGAAATAAAAAAAATAAATAAAAAATACACAACATAGACTTTAAAAACAAAGCACATTTTACCTTAAACAGTCACATCCACATAGACTTTAAGTTATAAATATTTATAAGCTGCAGCCTATAATTTCAGCTGATCCCAGTGTGTGTGAGTCTGTTTACCCACATACTTAATAGGATTACTGACCCGTTGTGCTTTGCATGCCACTGGTGTGGGGCTACAGCTTCTCCCATTCTCTGCAGACTTTGACTGAGGACTCAGTCTGTTCTCAATCTGCAAGCCATACAGCTACTCAGATTATAATTCTCATTCAAAAACCACAAACCAATCTTCAGAAATTTTCAGAAAATTAACAAGGATAACCAACATGTAACATTTCTAAACAAAAAATTCAAATACTTGCAAAACAAGTATTTCTCCAAGTATTTTCTCCATCTCTCCGAGACGAACACACTGCCAGACAAGAGACACGGACACACGCACAGAGCTAGATGAGGCCCAGATGCACGCACGCACAGAGACAGACAGAGGCACGCATGCACAGACAGACAGACAGAGGCATGCACAGAGACAGACAGACAGAGGCACGCACGCACACAGACAGACAGACAGACAGAGGCACGCACGCACAGACAGACAGACAGACAGACAGACAGACAGACAGACAGACAGAGGCACGCACGCACAGACAGAGGCACGCACAGAGACAGACAGACAGAGGCACGCACGCACGCACAGAGACAGACAGACAGAGGCACGCACGCACAGACAGAAAGACAGAGGCACGCACGCACAGAGACAGACAGACAGAGGCACGCACGCACAGACAGACGCACAGACAGACAGACAGACAGACACAGACAGACAGACAGACAGACACACGCACAGACAGACAGACAGACAGACAGACAGACAGACAGACGCACAGACGCACAGACAGACAGACGCACACACGCACAGACAGACAGAGACGCACAGACAGACAGACGCACAGACAGACAGACAGACAGAGGCACGCACAGACAGACAGACGCACAGACAGACAGACAGACAGAGGCACGCACAGACAGACAGACAGACAGACGCACGCACGCACGCACAGACGCACACACGCACGCACAGACAGACGGAAAAACAGACACAGACAGACAGACACGCACACACACACACAGACAGACACTCCCCTCCTCCACAAGCTGTGTGATGCTGAATGACAGAAAGCTGCTTTGGCTGCTCTCCAATGACCTCTCTTGATTCCTGCCCTGAAATCCATATATTTACTTCAGTCACAGCTACAATTAAATTGGCGAATTCTCTGCTTACAGACATAAACATAAGCTCAATAATTAACACAACTTAGTATGCTGAAACAAAAATCCTTTAACCCAAAGAGCAAACATAAAACCCAACAATTTGTGACTTTAGCATTATAAGGTTCTATCTGTTATTTCATGCAAAAAGATCTCAGCACCTAAATATCATTATATTCTAGTTAATTTGTTTTAGCTTATAACGAGTGATTAAAATGTTTGTCTGAAATTAGTAGGATGTAGTAGTAGTAGGTTTAAAGTTCAGTTTCATGTCTGGTGGTAAAGAAAAGAAAAAAAAAAAAAAAAGAAAAAAAAAAAAAAAAAAGTTATTCGGTTCTAGAGAAATTGCATAGTGATACCAAGGCATAAACAGCACAGATTTTCTGAAGCAGCACAGCAGTGTTGATGGGGACCTGCCACTGTTTAGCCAAGTTGAGAAGCTCCATTGGGAATGAAGGCCTTGTTGGTCATCTTGGTGGCCTCAAAGTGGTAAAGGAGGAAGGGCATACAACAGTGAGCTAGTCAGGGGTGAGGGCATACAGGGAGTAGCACACTTTGTAACGGGTTGGCACAGAGGTCTAGCTAAACGTCTCCCACCTCTGGTTTCAAATGCCACTCTCCTGAACATATATGCAGTCTTGAAAGTGCATTTCCTGTCCAACTGTATAGCGGTTTTCATTAAGGCAACTCGTGGATAAGCCCAACTGTGGAAATTGTATGCAAGTCAATTAACCTTGTGCCATCTTGATAGTTGATCTAGCGTTCAGTCAATGTTGTCTGAAGGGACCAGCATTTGATGACGTCTGAGGACCAGCAACAAGACCTCAATTTCAGCTAAAGTACAAATGTTCTGCTCTTATCCTGAGGTTCAACCTGCTGTCAGTAACCCCACTCCCCAGATGGTAAAGGTGACAGTGTCCACAGTGATTCTTTCCCTCTACTACTGAGGAATGTCATCTACCACTGTGAACCAATGCTTGGGCACCATTAGTTTGATAAGGACAGCTTCATAGCAGTTTGGACAGCGTGTTTCTTAAAGGCCTGCAGCTCCAGCATGCCTAGCAAGGTCACAATCTGCAATGGGGCTGCAATCACTGATCCTCAATAGATGTCGATAACAGCCAGAGTTGCCTGGCTGAACCTGCAAGCATAATAATATTCATCATGTAAGGGAGACAGAGTGGCTATCACTCTCAGTGAATCTAACCTCATGCCAGGGCACATTGTGCCCTGCTTCACTGTTGGGGAGCTTTGGTCTTGTTAGAAGCTATCATGGTGCAAACTGCTGTAATGTGCACAAGCTCCTTGGTGGAAACACACAGAAATCAGTCATCCAAATACTGCATTTGAAATGTGTGTATGCACAAGTGTCACCCACCGTCCCTGGCAGTTAGGAGTGAAATAAATAAATGACTCTCTCCCAGCAGAACCTTTTAATACCAAAAACACTTGGAATTAATGTTTCAAAGGAAGAATGACAAATCGAATCCAAAATGTTGGTGAGTGAGCAATGATAAAGTGAGCAGTGGAATCCTTCCCTTTACTAAGCCATATTTAAATACTGATACTATACCTGTCTCACAGGGGGTACAAAGCACTGAGGATAAAATGTTTCTTTGCTCTGATACTTCATCCCCACCTACACATGTACAAAATTAGCAGAAAGCACATTAAATCTATGCAAGATCTCCAACCACAAGGTGGTCAAAGTATGTACTGTAATAACAAACAATTCTTATCCTTAAATTTGTTTTTCAAATTAATACATTATAATCGGTGCATTCAGAAAGTATTTAGACTTTATTCCAAGAAAGAATTTTGTTACAGCATTATTCTGATCAATCTATAAAATACATTTGACAGTGAAAAAGCATAGACAGGTTTTCAGAATGCATCCTCAATTATTCTAAATGTTGCTAATCATTTAAAAAATACTTCAGATGAGACTCATTTCCACTGTTCATTCCGAGTGCCCTTGATTTAATTCTGTCTGTTGACACATTTCCTTTTAAAACACAAAGCCAGGGAGGGAGTATGTCAAGGAGCTTAACTAAATTCCACAACAGCTAACAGCTTTTGAGATCTGCTATTCCACATCTAAACAGACTCAATAATGCGCTAGAAAACTGTTTTAATAAAAATGAGAGAGTTTAAAAAGAGTGCTTTTCAGCTACACAGGATTTCTCACTGCCAATTTGCTCACTGTGATTTACTAAAGTTTACAGGTTTCTAACCACTGTTCCTAAGATTGGTGCCGGGCTACGAGTCTTTTCTTACAGCCCTGCAGCAGTTTATTCTGAATCAGGGTAAACAGCACTTTTCCCCATAGGAAGGTTAATAATCTCACTTCTATACGTGAGCTTTTAATAGAACAGACTACAAATACACCATTTCCAATAATTATTTGTCAGGACAGCACACTCACAATGTGTATTGATATCTTCAAATGCTCCTTCGATGGCTGTGGTATCCAGATACATAAGCTGTATACTAACTGCATAGACCACAATGACCAGTGCAGTCCAAAAAGCTTTAAAATTAGGTTGTGATTTTTGTGAGCTTAACAACATACAGTATAACTCCAAGGGATGATTTGGGGTTTAAGGGAATTAATCCCAAATTAAACAATCCATGTTTGATGCCAACTAGCCATTACTGTAGACTTCTGTTTACACTATACTCTGATTTTTACCCAGGCATTTTGTAGGGAATACAGGGAACTACAGTGTTCCAAAACACCACTCATAGGTGTATACCTCCAAAATAACACCACAAATTATACCAAGCCTACTATGGACAAGCATCCTGACCTTCACCCAGAGTTTAAAAACAGACAGGTTATCTAACAGTCCTGTATAAGGTATAATTATGATAAAATGATTAATAGCAAAACCGCTAGAAACTGTGTTAGCCTAGCTTTTCAAACACTAATCATAAAATGCTGCATTCAAGTCTTTTTTTAGTGTCCACTGTCATCCCCAAAACTGTGTTTTTTTTAAACATACAACAAAGACAAAAATTATTGGATAAATGTTAAAATTGTTAATTCCAGCATAATAATGCACTATTTAACAAATCAAAAGTCATCTCAAACTGGTTTCATGAGCATGACAAAGAGTTCAGTGTTCAAACCCTGGCTTTCCCAGTCACCTGATATGAATCCAATAGAGGACCATTGGGATGTGGTAGAATGAGAGATTTGTAGCATGAAAATGCACCTGAAACGTCTGCAAGAACTGCTTGACACAATGATGTCAACATGGACCAGAATATCAAGAAATGTTCTAACAATTTGTGGATTCAATGCCATAAAGAATTGAGGCTGTTATGAGCGCAACAGGACAGCGTTCCTAATAAAGCACTATAATAAAATTCAGAAGACCGTTTAAAATCTACCAACTAGTTAGTAGGGTTTAAGTCAAGCTATGCACTACTATCAATAAATCAGCTAGCTATCTTCCAGAGTTACACCATATTAAAGTTTTTGTTTAGTCTAATAGAACCATATTTTACAGTCAATCCATTATAATAAGAATTACAGTTTAGCTCATCAATCCAATTCTTAAATAATATGCTTGCAAAATTCTTCAGATTATTTTCCAAGCAAACCTGGTAGTGCAAGCGTGTTTTTTTGTTTACAAACTCTATGGAACTTTATATCCATGTTTGTTGTTGTTTTAGCTATCTGATACCCCTCCTTATCTAAACTGACTGCATTTATTTAAAGAATTTATACAAGCCAGTCAGTTTGTTGGTGCTGGTGGTTTTTGCAGTCAATAATTTAGTAAATTATCAAAACGTTCAAAGGATAAAGAAGTGTTTGGATTGTACAGAAAAATATTAGACATTACACACCGTACTAGGCTTCACACTAAGTCCAGTATGGGACACACTCTCTGGTTCAAGCTCTTCGGATCCTGTATGACAACAAAAAGAAACAGTTTAACAGTTATGTCCATGGACTCCCCACTTTTCGACGGTTACTGAACATTTAGAGCACTTTAGCACTTATCATATACACTCAATATCTACTTTAATTGGAATGATTAATTAAATTTGTGCACCTAATCAGCCAAAATGTCAAAAATCCTGCAAACACAGGTCAAGAGCTTCAGTTAATGTTCACAGTTAATGTTTATGTGTTGTGTGTTCTGAGATTCTTTTCTGTTCTCTCTACGGTTGTAAAGAGTGATTATGTTATCTGGCCATTTTCCTCAGGCATCTCCACCCACAGACCTCACTTACTCTATACACTTTTCTGTTTTTCAAAACATTCTGTATAAACTCTATGCTGTTGTGGGTGAAAATCACAGCAACTCAGAAGTTTCTGAAACACTCAAACCAGTCCATTGGTCACCCACAAACATGCTACATGTTAATGTCAGAGATCACACTTTCTCCACATTCTGATGTTTGATTTGAACATTAACTGAAGCTCTTCACCTGTATGTGCACGATTGCCTTCATTGCACTGTTAGATAACGGAGTGTGCAGGTGTTCCTAACACAGTGGCAAGAGAGTGTACAGGGGATGAGTCCCAATTAACCAAATTCAGGTGTGTAAAAAGTAGTAACAGTAAATAATATACTTTAAAGACTAAATTTAATAAAAATCCATACCAGATTCCTCCTCTTCACTTTCAGAGTATTTCCCAGCATCAGCTTTACTGTTGAAACTGTGTTGGGTCATCAGCCTGTGCAGCTTCCTCTCATACAGTGCTCGAGTAGTAGCTATCTCGACACACACAGACAGACTTGATGTCAGGATCCGTACATGCGATATTCACCAACGCAGTGTAATTTCCAGGCCATGAAATAAACCTTTGCTTGTCCATATCTACATTTATAACCTAATCGATATACAGAAATTACACAAAATTAAGCAGACTTTATCAAAGGTTAATTATTTTGATCTTAAATATTATCCACATTATCCTCATCACTGGTCAGTCTGAATGTCCATCATGACATTTGATGAGTCACTCTTGTATCATGTGACCTTAATCTTACAGCAGGTTTTGTAGAGTTTTTTTAATTAACATTTTTGTTAGTATTATTTTGCTGACACATGGTAATTTTCTTTTGCTGACTCTATAGTGTGAGCGACAGAGCGTGTTCATCAGCTGGTATTTCTTTATACCAGTAGCTTTCAAACTATAGTGTGTAACTAAGCAAATAGTGTGTAAAAAACAACTTAAAGAAAAAAGCCAAAAAAAAAAAAAAAAAGCAGACCAGCATTTAAAACAATAGAGTGATTTATTTTTTTTCACTCTATTGAAGTACATATGCAAGGTTCAAAAGTAAAGAACACAAAAACACTTGTAATGCAGAAGTATCAAAGTATAATTACAGGCAGAAAATACAATTTAGGTTAAAAGCTGCTTTTTAATCATTTTTACTTTTAGCAGAACTCAGTTGCATGACTTTCAGCAGGGTTTCATAGACCACCATACGGTTGCTGTATTATTAATGTGCATATTGACACAGACATTGATCACAATTATGTTTAACCTCTACAGAAATTTATATTTAGGGCATTTTGTTTAAGACATGAGAAAATACTAACCTACAATCGGTCCAGCTTTGACTCCATACTGAAGCAGTTTGCGTTTTAACTGCTCATCAGTCAGTGAGCTCAGGTCCACCATGTCTGAATCGTCTCCTCTCTTTTCCTCTTCCTGTGTGGGGACACACACAATACACCATTCAAATATTTTACTATGACAAAAAGGATAAGCATTTATTTTTAAATTAAATACTATTATACGGATTGTTTCAAACATCACACTTAAGTCATGCAGTTCTGTAACTGGTGAGCAGACTTGAAATGTTTTCAGAGCAGCAATATAATGCTGCAGATCATAAACTGTAAACTCGACACCTAACAGGTTTCTGAAGCATGACCCAGATTCCCAGCCTTGTTCAAGGGTCTCCATGCCCCACTCACACACACACACACTCACACACACTCTCACACACTCTCACACACTCTCACACACTCTCACACACTCTCACACACTCTCTCACACTCTCTCACACTCTCTCACACTCTCTCACACACACACACACACACACACACACACACACACACACGTGTGGATGTGTAACAGACAGCTGCAGGAACCTTCTGCACCACAGTGGCAGAGTAATTGAATGTAATATATTTTATGCTGTTTGTTTCACTATTTAAAGTCTATTTGATATTAAATGTGTTAAACAGACAATTGGGAAGATTTATTAGTCTAAGCATCCTTCAGGCCTTGAGCTTCAACAGTGACAGGTAACTAAACGTTGTCCCATGGAGCCCATGTCAAATCATTTTCCTTCCTGTGTCATTACAAAGCACTTTGTCTTCACTGCATCTCAAGTATATTTTTAAGCTAGATATTAAATTGTATAATAAATATGAGGTGAATCTGAATCACTTCACATAGTTAAACATCTTGTTAAAGAGGGACACAAGTTACAACCCATCATTTATTTCACTGTTTAACTCAAACCTCCAAAAACTAATTAAATATCTTTATAATATAAACTCGACTTTTAAAATCTTCACAAAAAAAAAAAACCCGCATTGCTCATTTTAATAAAGAAGCCTAATGTAGTGTCAGTAAACCGCTAATCAGGACAAATAAAACAACATGAACTTAATACGCAAAACACCTATTAGTGTCAACTTACATTTCCATTTCGGACGTTTTCCTCTTCATCACTAGAGAAATCAGTAGTGTTTTTATCCCCCATATGCTTCATATAAACCTCCAGATAAACTTGTTTGTCACTTCCTGCAGGCGGCAGCTCAATATTATGGGAAATTAACTCCGACTTCAGGCGCTGTTTAGAAAACTGAGAGGCATTTTCTACAAACACGGGCATATTAAACCTTAACTACTAACACACACATATATAAAACTCTCTCTAATGGTGCAGGAGGACTGAAGTGTTCTTGCTGCTCTTTTAAGCCCCTGGTAACCAAACACCTACAAGCAAATCCACAAAGCAAGCTCTCAGAATAGCTAGCAGACATGCTGTGGTGTGGTGTGGTGTAGAGAACAGGTGTCATGAGAAAGGACGCCCTGTTACAGGCCTGATGAGCTAAGCTAGGCTACTTTACCTTAATTTACTTTACTCTCTTTAGATAATATGTTTTGTCTCGAAGGTTAGTTAGTTAGTTAGTTAGTTAGTTAGTTATTAACACAATAAACTCACCTCACGGGTTAATATTTACTCCTGCTAAAGGGCGGAGACGCTGCAGCATGAATGAAGCCTGATGGACTTTTTCACGCCTATTTATATATTTTCGGATATATATATATTGTGTGTGTGTGTGTGTGTGTGTGTGTGTGTGTATAAAATTATTTATTTATTTATTTAACTTTAAATTATATATATATATAGTGTGTACCTATAGCTATAAATTTACCTATACCTTTAAATTAAAAAAAATATATATATTATATAATTATCTTTTTTATAAAAAGTTTTACTCTTTTACTTTCGTCAGACTATCTAATTATTTTATAATTTGTTTATTTATTAGAAGATTTTTTTTTTTTGGAACATATCTTTTTGACTACCAACCCTGCTATGAAAAATAAATAAATAAATAAAATACAGATTGATTCAAACAGCAGCCAAAACACAGACTGTTGATGTTCAAAGCAAAACGCAATTATCCATGAGGCATTGTGTACCACACAGTGTGCATAAACATTGTGTAAAAAAAAACAGGGCTGACAGCATGAAAGGCTCTAAATTTGCATTATAAGAATAAAAAGGATTCAGGACTTTTCACCTTTTTATTCTTTCAGTCATTTTTAATTAATACTTTATTCTGGCAAATATTGCTCCTTTGTGCTATTCCAGTTTTTATTAACCAAAACAAGGTTTCAACATGTGCTTTATACCATAACATTCCTTTCAGTGTCCTTATTTTGTATATGAAATGAAGTGTCTAACACATCCAGAAACATCATTGCTAAATTCTGACCATGTGAGAGATGAAGATGTGTATTGATATGTGTTAAGTCTGTACTTGGCTGTCAGGTATTGCAACCAGTTCGGAAGCCACAAATATGATTAAAGATAAATGGTAGTTTCCGTCTATCATGAACTTCATTCCCATGTGCTTGCACAATATAGGGGTTTGTATTAAGTGTTGCTGTATGTAACATTCTCTTAGAATATCTTCACTTAAAGTGCAGGAAAATCAGACAGGACACGGCATGTCAAAATTTAGAAGTGCGTAGCCTTTTGGGCACATAAATTTGAGTATAATTTCAACAGCTTAGATCCATACCAGGGCAACAAAGCAGAATGAAACACCTAGAATTCTAAGATGGACTTTGCTAATAAAGAAAGAGGTTGTGTCTAGGGTGTGAGGGGTCAGTAGTTATTTTTCCTGCCCAGTTTCTGGTTCTTGTATGGTACAGGTCCTTGGGAGTGGGCAGGGGGCACCAGTTATTTTTTCTGCTGTTTTTACTGTGCGTTGCAGTCTGTTCCTGTCTTTTTTTTTGCTGCTCCAAACCAGATGGTGATGGATGTGCACAGGACAGATTCAATGACTGCAGTGTAGAACAGCATCAACAGCTCCTGTGGCAGACCATACTTCCTTAATTGACGTAGAAAGTACATCCTCTGCTCGGCTTTTTTGATAATAGAGTTTATGTTGCACTCCCATTTCAGGTATTGGGAAATGGTAGTGCCCAGAAACTTGAAGGTCTCCCCATATGACACAGGGCTGTTGGATATTGTGAGGTGGAGTAGTGTTGAGGGGTCTTTCCTAAAGTCCACAATCATACCCACAGTTTTGAGGGTGTTTAGCTCTAAACTGTTCTGACTGCACCATAGCACCAGTTTCTTCACCTCCTGCCGGTATGCAGACTCATTGCCATCTTGGATGAGACTTTTATTGAATATTATCCAATAACTTTAAACTGCATAGTATATAGTACTGTATATCAATAGACTTACATTAGGAATTTGCAGGATGTCAAAGCTTTGGGAAGGATGTAAAAGGCAACAGCCCACAAAGACCTTTAGTGTTCCCTCCGATATTTATTGATACATATAAATCAGGCAGTTGCAGTGTCATAATGGTCAAATGTATAGGTCCATTACATCTTTTCACAACTCAACAGTCCGTGAAACAAACTTTGAGACATTTGCTGAGGGAATTTTATCACCCCAAAGATCTAAATAGACAGGGTCACAGTATATGTCTAGTATACTATGAGTGAAAAAAGAAAGTGAAACCTGTATCACACCACCCAAAATGACATAGACAAGGCTTTCCCTCCAAACTGCAAAAACAAGACACAAGTGAAAGCAATAGTCACTATAAAGCTATAGAGTACAGGGTGCAACCATGTCAAGAGCTCTGCATAATTGAGGACTGTATGGGAGGGTGGATAGAAATAAACCATTGCTGAAGAAGTGCCATATTGAAGCACTAGAGTGACCCAGAGAAACTGTCTTATGGTCTGATGTGATCAAGTCTGAGATACTGTATTTGGGTTGCAAAACACTATGTATGGTGCCTACCTAATAAAGGCCATACCTCAGTTAACACCATCCCTACTGTGAAGCATGGTAAAGGCAGCATTAAGGATGCATTAATTATTGCAGTCAACAAACAAGCCCCAACCAACCTGAAGGACCTGGAGCACATTTGCTAGGAAGAATGGATGACAATCACTCATAAATAATGTGCAAAGCTTGGAGCAGCAAAAGATGGTTTTACCAAGTATTTAAAAAATGTGGTTCAGGTTATGTATTGATTTATTTTTTTAAGAAGGCAGATGAACAATGAACACAGATTTTTAATAAAAATATGGCCTGTGTTATTTGAATAAACAAAAAAAAAAAAAGAACAAAACAAAAAAATGTGTGTCAATTGTAATCCAGACAAATCTGATTACTTTAAATGAGAGTGAATACTTCTGCAATACAATGAATATGAATAACTCTGAGTCTGCATTTATATTTATCTTTACTACAAAGAAATGTTTGGGATTTTAAAACTGGTTTATACAAACAAAACTCTGTATCCAGAATTCATCCATAACATAAACCCAACAATGACAGTGTCACATAGAGAAGAGAAAGGATTGCCTTTCTATCTCATTCTTCATACACTCCAGGCTTTAAATTCAATGAGGAGTAAGCTGCGTTTTTGGTTATTCATCAGGCTTATATCTTCCTGATGCATTGCTGTGCCCAGCTCCAAGCAAAAGGATTATCCTGTACTACAAGACATTTTAATGGGCTCCAACAGTCCAGAGAGATCCGCCAGCATGGAACGTGCCGAGCATTACAACTGCACTCATTCTCCCTCATGTCGCCAGGGAGTGGAGGCGCAGATGCCCCATGCTACTGTGCTGTGGTGCTTCCCGAATATATCATACTTATCCTTATTCTAGAAATGAAATGTTTCTCCTGTTGACCAGATTAGAGAGCCACTGTGGCACTCATCAGCATGCATTGCCTGTGCATGTTTTCTCCCACTTCACTGTTTATTTATTCTCTTACTGAATGGATGCATTCGTTCTCCTAGGAAACCATGATGCAAAAGAATTTGAATGTGCTTCCTTCTTTACATTTGTGTTGCTAAATACAGAAGTGAGGCCAACACAAACAGCAGTTAAAATCGCTGATGAAAATATTTAAATGCAACGTAGTTTAATAAATAAATAAATTCCCAGGACTTGAGCATTGTGCAGGATTAAGTAAAGTGCCAAAGGTTTAAGACATCAGAGGTCAGTGTGCAAACCTACAACCTCAATAGAATGAGAAGCGCAGCAAAATTCAGGCCAGTAACACAGTGCACAAAGAATAGCAGGAGCATGATCCAAATGAGCTACTCGACATAATAATGCAGTGAGGTTATACAGTGCAAACTTATGTTTATATCAAAAAATTGCCATAGATATCATCTATATCAGGGTATCAGTAGATACAAGAAACATTTAGATTTCATTCAGAAATCTTCCAAAAACAAATTAAATGTTTCAGAGCCAATTGTTTGTCTAATAGGTATAAAAAGTCTGCACCCCCCCCCCCCCCCCTTTGTGATATAAAAACATGAAACCAAGAAAAATCATGTCAGATCGTTTTCCACTTTTAATTTAATACATCAACCAACAGAATTTAAACGAAAAACAAATAGGTATAGGGTGAGAAAGTACAATATAGAACAATTAGTAATTAGTAAAAGTACAATAAATTAGTCAATCAGAATTTAGGTTAAACTGATCCAAAGCTTTGATCTTCTTCTGCTTCTAAAGCCATTACTTTGTTTACTTGAATTTGTGGTTTGGGTCATTATTAAGAAAGGTCCCAGATTTTGTGCTAAAACTAAAATATCTGTATTTGGAGGTAATTACTTGCCTGTTCCATCTGAAGAACAGCAGCTTCATAGCATGATGCTACTACCTATACATACTGGTGTGTGTGTGTGTGTGTGTGTGTGTGTGTGTGTGTGTGTGTGTGTGTGTGTGTGTATATATATATTTTTTTCCCAAACATAACTTTTAGAATTCCAGAATGGTCTACCTTGGTCTCACCAGATCACAACACATTTTGCCACATTGTTCAGGGCGATTTAGGCTGGCTTGTATGTTGCTTTCATGAGATCCCTTGTATCAACCCTTGCTGTTGTCACTGCACTGACCAGGACTTTCCAGAAAGTCCCCTGCTGTTGCTGCTTGTTCTTGGTAATGTTTCTTTTTTCACTTGTTGAAGGGTTTTAAAGTGTTCAATGTTATATATAATATTTTGCAAGATTCATTTCCTTTTTCGATATCTTTCTGCATTGAGATCCTGTACATGATTTGCATGACCTTTTTGGACTTCAGAAGTCAGATGAAAGCAACAAGATGGCAAGAAAAAAAAAACAACGCAGCATATTAAAAGTCTCTGTCTCACATTAAAACATCGGGACAAGTACTCCATTATGCTTGACAGCTGACAGCTTGACAACCAAACAGCTGATTTCCTTTTAAAACAATTAAACTGTTTCTTAAGAGATTTGGTACAGTTGTGAAAGCAAAACATTGATACACCAAATTGTCAAATTAATCCTCAATCCTTCAATAATTCATATTTGCTTTGAAATATTTCTTGCACTGTACTGTAAATGTAACTATACAGTACCTACCAGTAATTTAACAAACTCTGAACAATATTGTGATTCTTGCATGACTTAGTTTATTGAAATACTGAGGGCAATGAATAATTTATCTGAACTCAGTTTCCCTCTTGCCGATTTGCCACTCTGTATCTAATGGCTTTGAACCCTACATGACATTATTACCAGAATCACATAGGAATAGAAAGCCATAAAACACAGGAGTGATTTATTGCGCATTTCATTGAAGAACAACAATAAACCAAAATGGCAATAAGTTGTTCTGCTTTAAGCGTCTTACTGCACCGCTTTATTAGCCAAAATATACAGTATAAACCACTTGAGCTAAGTTGCAGACAACACAGAAGATTAAAAAACTCATACCAATATAAATAATTAATCAGAAGAATGAAAATTATTCAACTTTCTTTCTAGGCTGAAAGGTTTGAAGTGTTTGTGTCTGATTATTCTTTTTAAAATAACTCCGCAGAGAGGGTTCACTTTTTTTTTCTCCAAGCCACCGCCAGGCTCTTCTTATAGCTTCAGTAGTGAAATCTCGCTGACAGTCACTGGGTCCCACAGGCCATTCAAAACACTCTTTGATGCAACATGGTGCCCATGCCAAAGAATGAAAGGTACAGTGCTAATCAAAAGGCTTTTTTTCTTTCTGCAGTTGCTATGGCATGGTGAATGCTATGGAGATTACACAAACATTCATTTTCAATTCAACACTAGGCATCTTCTGGGCTTCAGACAAAAGACTTTGAAAATGACCTCACTGATCGTGGCTACTGCCAGGGCAGCTCAACAGATTCATATAATCCAGCCTTCCTTTTGCTAACAGTTAAAAGCCAACTTGTGGTTTGTGGTAGTTGATAATGATGTCAGAAACATGATCTCTTGATTCCTTTTAAAATGCATGACAGTTTTAACCAAGGGAAATATTGGTTACACACCCAGACACACACACACACACACACACACACATATATGTATGTGTGTTTGTGTGTATTACACTTTACACTAATATACTTTATTACAATGCACTATATTTATATATAGAACACCAGATTCTGTGGTTTTTATAAATATATAATTAAATATATACTTACTGTAGCATTCAAAAGATGTAATAATTTACAGTTGATAATGCTTTGTCTAGCTCACTGTCTGTACTCACATTTATGTTTTATTATTTAGTTGCTATTCATTATATTCCTCTGTTCTTTGCCATTACCACTAAAAATAGACCTCTTGATATATTTCTTGTATTGCAATTTCTGTAGCCGCAGACTTTCATTGCTTCAATATACAAAAATCGTTTATATTTTGAGTTGATGGAGCTTTAAAACCAAAATCATGAAGCTACTGAAACATACTCTGAGAACATTAGTAAGCTTGCTTGGTTTGTGAATTGAGTATCCAAGTGCCGTTTAAATCCAAGGCTTTTTTAGTAAAAAAGAAAGGTGCCATGCAAAAGCTTATTGAAAAAAAATGATTACAAATACTTTTTACCAACTGACCAGAAACAAGGTCTAGGTATGAGTAAAAATCAAAGAGAGAGAACCAAATATGATAATGTAAGTAAATGCTGATGCTCACAAGTCCAGAAAACACTAATCACAAAGCCATCAGTTTTAACATATATCAGGTATATGGGTGTGATATATATATATATATATATATATATATATATATATATATATATATATATATATATATATATATATACACACACACACACACCCACTGGCCATTTTATCAGTGAGCAGCAGTTCAATGATTCAGAATACACAATATGCCAAACCTTGAGGCAGATGGAACTACAACAGCTAGATGGCAAGACCACATCGTGTTCGACTCCTGTCAGCCAAGAACAGGAATTTGAGGCTACAGTGGGCAGATGATCACAGAAATTAGACAGTTAAAGATTACAAAAACATGAAATTTCTGACATGAGCATTTATGCCATGATCAAAAAAAAAACAGAGTCACTTATATTTTCTGAGGATTGATGTGAACATTGGCTAAAGCTCTTGACTTGTATCTGCTTGATTTGATGTCTTGTGTTGCTGCCACATTATTGAACAATTGGATAATTTCATGAATGTGCAGGTGTACTTATTAAATTGGCCAGTGAGTGTAGGTCCTCTGAGAAATATAGGTGATTTTTCATTTCAACAGGTTGAGCAGACACACACACACATTAAAAGGAAGTATGCTGATGGAGTGTGAACATGAGTCTTATTGTTATTTTCTTATTAGAAATCTGATATTATAGATGGCTTCCCAATTCTATTAATATTCATGATCTATAGCACATGATGCCAGTGCAATCAGTAATCTATATAATTTTCACATAGTGTGTGTATAAGCATACTAAGAACACTGATGTTCCTGTTCATATAATGACTCCCATCCAGTAACTGAATCTGTGCATGCTTGCTTCATGAAAACATTATATATCTTAACCATTCAGGTATCATGGCATTAATATTCTTCTATTCCCATTGTAATAGCAGGCAATAGTTTTCACAGCTATGGCATCATGATCAATATTACATTTTTAAGTGGCTTCAGAGTAGTTGCTAAATCTTGCAAGGTAACAAGCTGCTACCTCAATTATGCCTTGATAGTGTTAATGTTCATGTACTTTAAATATATTTTTCGCTTAACTAGCGATCCTATTAAAAACATGTAGCCAATGAAATAATCATAGGCATATTTTTCAGATTAAAAGGTCAAATCCTGAGATATCAGTAAAAAAGTACATGTGAACAAACCTAAGCAATAGTTACAGAAAAAGAATATTCAAAGCAACCTAATTATTTGCCAATCAATTACCTGAGTGGTCATTGGTCTTAAACAGATAATTGTTTATTGTAGTGTATTTTTTTTAGATTAAATTTGGTCTGTAAAGTATGTAAATATTCAGCCAGAAATGGCTTCTCTGGCAAGAAATTGTGTTAAATAGGAATTAGTTCAGTCATCCAGCTTTTGCTTTTTTTCTATGAAATAATATGTAAATGGTGGGGAAACTTTTGTAATGGATAGAGCTTTTGAACAAATATGATCACATATATTTTCTCTAATTTGAATTCATTGTTGTTTTCTCCCAAATACAGCTGACGTTTTAAACTCGAAAGCCTGCCAAACTGCTCCATCTGTGCATTAAGCCCAGATCCTGATGTTAATAACACAAACATAATTGCCTTTCCCATGCAAATCTCTGCCTGCCTGTGAGTCCATCATCTCTGCTCCAATCCTTCCTGCCAGTTTAAGTATTCATATGTACATTATATAGTGCATGCTTCATTATTATGTGAAGTAGCACACTTCAAAGGTCCCTTCTAATGGCTGTCTTTAAAGGGATCAGCTGTTGGACACTGCTCCGAAGAAGCTTTGTGTGGTTTAACAGAAACGAAACCATGACATGGAAAATGAAACTTTTTTTTTTCTTGTACATACTTGAATCAAATGAATGTTGCATTTTATGAAAGTCCATTATTAGTTTGCAATAAAGGTTTTTAGACAAACGTGTTGTTAAATTCTTGAAATCTGATTGGTCAGAAGGTGTTGATTAATTTTATACAACAGCTTTGTCAGTAGTGCCAGCTGCAAGGCATTTTATTCCTATAGTAACATTTATGTATCTCTGATTAACAATGAATGGATAAACGAATAATGGTGAAGCTTTCTGTAATGAGACGTTCATGAAACATTCATAGAAGAAATGTTTGACTGCTTATAACTACTCTGATGTAAGTGACAACTGTTAGCAACTTGTTACATACGGACATTCCTTATATATCGATAAAACATATCAAATGTATGACATCTTTTTTTTAGAATATATATTAAAAACTGTTATATATCATTCTGAAGTTGCTGTAATGTAAGGAACAAAAAAATTAAGTTGTGCTGTTGGAAAAATAGGGGAATGGGAAAATAGTCACATTCAGTGTGCTAATGGATCACACCACATCACACCACACCACCCTGTGGTTGATTCATCGTGTTTCTTCATGAAGAAAACCTATTAGGTTACACACAAAGCCTGCTGAGTTTTTGGATCAACTTGATTGCAATCCAAAAGAGTATAAATTTAAAGGTAAGGTCACTTAGTCACCAATACCAACTATATTTGAACTGAACTTTCGTCTTGGTTATAACCTCTAGAATTAATTCTGAAACCTGGTCTCCTATGCAGAGTATTATTTGGTTGAATGTCAACAGTTTGAGGTCATTAAGGCAGTAAAAGGATATAAACTGATCCACCTTTTTGTGTGGAAACCATCATTAATGTATTAGTGCATACACACATACGGTAGCAACATACTAAGCTTTTGTTATAAAACAGATCAGATCTCATAGTTTAAGGACTAATGTGTTTAAAAAAGAGAGAGAGATTAGCTGAAGTACATCCACTTCATGAAGCAGCTTCCCCAATCTATTCATAAGCTTGGATTTAATAACTTTATTGCATGTATACATTTTTTTTAATGATCGGCTGATTTTTTTTGTTTTAATCCATTAATATACAGCATACTGTTTTTTGTTTTGTTTTGATTTTCACTTTACATTTAAAACATTTAGACAGACATTTAGTCTGTACATATCATACAAAGCCAATACAATTGAACTTAAACTATTTAGACTTTACTGCTTGTCTACCTACATAGCTGTTATCTTCTAGGAAATTTAATTATATATATTTTCATATCAATATCATACCATTGCAAAAGTAGAGAATGGGTTGTGGCCGTATAAAGGAAACAAGATGGAAAAAAAAACTTACCTTCATTTCCACCACTTCTGTGTGCGGTCATGTGTGACATAGACAGAGAGCATGAGACTGTTTCAGAGATAAAAATGTTTAAAATCTGGCTAGAAATACCTATTTTGCAATTCTTAATAAATATTGATTTAGATTTTTTTTTTTTACCTGAAAGCATGCTGCATGGCTTGGTAAGCGGAATGGAAAAAAATAGGAGTTTAAACTTTCCTTAAGAGCAGAATAAAGGAAAAGAGAGGGCGAGATTGGGCCCCAGCTTCAAGCGGCATTCTTATTTTCGTCAATGAGCCCTTGTGCTTTAGCTTTGGCTGGTTGCCCCTGCCACTTAGATGGAAAGAATACAGAAGGAGGGGGGAGAGCTTTTATATGTCGCTGTCTCCCCCACCCCTTGAGACTAGAACTCTAACCGATATTTGAGCTGCACAGTCATCAGGTGCTCAGTTTTTTTGGTCCAATTTAAAAAAAATTCCTAAAAGAGAACTGTGAGATATTTTAACATATAAACATTTGATGACGTACCGCCAAAACTGACTTCCATGTGGCATCACAGAGAAGAAATAGTTCATTTAGAAGTATTGTGCATCATGTCAGGATTGGAAAAAAAGATTGTCTGTGCAGGCTATTTTCGTTTCCTCAGTGGCCTTTTCCTCTGTACCATTTCTTTAGCCCAGGAAATAGGTTGTGAAGGGCAGCAGGTGCTCTTCCGTCCTCAGAGCCACATTCCTTTCCTCCTGCGTGCTTCTCTTCTTTCAGCCTCTTTTCCTGGTCCCACTCTTCTTTTTTCAGCTCTCTCTCAAATGCCTTTTTACAGAAATTCTCCAGGGCCCTCTAGGACACCCTGTAGCATTACTGGATATAAAATAATAGAAAGAAAGACAGAGAGAGAAATTGCAAAGAATTTGAGTTGGAAAAGATTCCACAGCACAGTGAATCATCTTCAGGACTATCCGTCTGCTAGGAGGAGAGAGAAAGAAATGAAAGGAAAGAGTGAAAGAGTACACAGACAGAGGGATTATTTGGCTCCCTCCATTCTCCTCTGCATCCCTTCACTGCTCTCTGCTTTATCCTCACAGCTCTCACTGCATCAGTACACACACACACAAACACACACACACTCACACACACACACACACACACACACACACTTGTCCTTGCCCCCCTCCTCAGCCACTCTCTCTCTCTATCTCTCTCTCTGTCAAAAAGACACACCAGCTTAGTTCATTACTATGCATCGGCTTGCATGGTTACTCTATGGAGGAAGAGAGAGAGAGAGAGAGAGAGAGAGAGACATGAAATTGACATTTAACATTATCAAAATATTCCACTGTTTGTGGCCATTTGAAAAAAAAATCTTTCTATATTCTTTACTGCATATGCTTTACTTTGGCTCACAAATATCACACAAATATAAACACAAACAAACCATTCCATGATGCAATGCATTGCAATGTTTTCCCCTTCTCTGTTAGGCATTATAAGACATGGTGGCAGTGTCCTGCCACCAAAACATTCAGTCAAAGTCTGAGTAGTCACATGTTTATTATTCCATCTTCTACAGAATGCTGTCACAACCCATAGGTTAAAGCCAGGCAGAGAGAACTGATCTTTTCATACTGTGTTCCTCACCATCCCCTGCTGTCTGCTGCACTCAACATGTAACAGTGGTGTGGCAGTTAAGGAGAGAAAATGAGTGCATTGGGGTTAGTCCACCACATTGTTAACAGCCTTCACACTAAAGCACTTCAGCTTCACACTAACAGCTAGCAACTTCACCCAGCACCCGCATACCTCCAGGCTTCTTTCTCAGAGCAGCTGAAAGAACATTGTATAGTAAGTGTGTGTGTGTGTGTGTGTGTGTGTGTGTGTGTGTGTGTACAGAGAGAGTATACCAGCGGTGTCAATCTTATCCACAAAGGGCCGGTGTGGGTGCAGGTTTTCATTCCAACCAAGCAGAAGCCACACCTGATTCCACCTGTTTAATCAGTTGTTATTGGCTTTTAATAGACTCTGGTGTGGCTTCTGCTTGGTTGGAATGAAAACCTGCACCCACACCAGCCCTTTCCAGATAAGATTGGACACCGCTGATGTATACAGTATACACATGTCTATAATAGATAATACTACATACTTTAATAATAAATACTTTAGCAGGGATCAGCCAACCTGTGCATTTTGTATTTGCAATGGATTTTTCCTCTGGAAAGCTTTGTGCTATTCCTTTCACTTGAGAATCACCTTGGTTTATTACAATTCAAATGATATAATGACTCTTTTTGTACCTCTTAGAGAGAAAGAGAAGTTTTGATTTGCTGTATTAAAATTTCAGTGAGTCAAAAATATACATACACTTAGTATGTGATATCATTGCTTTTAAATATTTAAATAATGTCACACAAATACCTGGGGCAGCCTTTTATAAGTTTCTCAAAATACCTTGCTGTAACTCAGGCAGGTTTGTTGGCCGCCTTGTTGGACACGCTTTTTCAGTTCAGTTCACACATTTTTTTTATAGAATTCGGGTCAGGGTTTTGTGATAGCCACTCTAATGCTTTTACTTTGGTGTCCCTATGCCAATTTTTTTATAACTTTAGTGTTATGGTTAGAATCATTTTAATACTGGAAGATGCAGTTCATGTTTCAACTTTTCGGCTGATGTTTTGAGGTTTTGTGTCAGTATTTCTAGATAATCCTCCTTCCTCATGATGTCTTCTATCGAGCATTAGTCCCTTTTTCAAAAGCTCCATCCACAACATAATGCCACCTTCATGCATCACAGTTAATATGGTGTACTTCTGTAATGAGTCTGTCTGTGTTTCTGTCCTGTTTCTGTCTGCTGTCTTTCCCTGTGGCTAATTGTTTGCTCCGCCCACTATTTGGTTTCCATGGACATTAATTGTACTCATTCATCTCCTCAGGTGTGTTGTCTTTGTCTTTGATTGTCTCTGCTTTGTCATTGGTTCCTGTCAGCTATATATACTCTGTTTGTTCACTTCCCTGGGGTTGGTCGTTGTCTGATGTTGGATGTTGGTGTGCCTGTTCCTGTGTCCTGTTAGCCCTGTTTGCTGCCTTGTTCTGTCTGCCTGTCTGTTCATCTGTTTCTTGTGTTTTGGACTATTAAACTCTAAACTGCATTTGGATCCTCACTCGCCTTTGTCCTGCACCGTAACAGAACGACCAACCAAAACATGGATCCAGTTAAAACCACCACTTTCCTTCATACATAGCACTTCAGCCTGGATTTATTATGCTGGTCATATAGTGAGGATTGCTAGAGTCTTAGAGTAGGGGCTTTCTTCTTTGCTTGACAGCCATTCAGGCCATAGTGATGTAGAATTTTCTTAATAGTGGATGTACAGTGCCTTCAGAAAGGTCACCCCCTGTGAATATTTCTCTTTTTACTGTATTGCAACATCAAATTCAAAAGTATATATGAATAGGCATTTTTTTTCTGCATGAATGAGGTAACATTCATCATTTTGATATCCTCATAATAACTTGAAAATATTTTTTAAAAATATAAAAACTGATTAATTGAACATTTTCTTTTCTAAATTTTTAGTCTAAATTAAGACTAGTATTTTATTGAATTATTTTCATACTAAATGTGTTAAATCAATGTCCAAAAATTCTGGCACCAAGGCCAACATGAACAGAGCCAGATTCAAGCAATTCTATAAGATAACCTGTTCCAGTCCGCCAGAAAATTGTGTCTAAGCCCAAGTTTTAGAATTGTTGAAAATTGCTGCTGATGAACATCTTTCATATAATTTGGGAGATTTTGAGAAAATATGTGGAAGAAAATGTCAAAATCAATAATGTAAAACTATAATTGCTGCATTGCGTGTTTAGTTCCTACTATTTACTGAGTTCCTTTGTTGTTGTCTTAAGGTTCAGTTGAAACAACCAAAGTTCATTCAGTCCTTGGATCTACATAATATGGTCAAATGTATGTTGAGACCTGACCATTGCAGTCATGTGTGCTTATTGAAAAGTAAGGAGGTGTGTGGCTGAGGGGATTTGCCCATTCAGGCACAAGAGCATTTGTGAGGTCATGCACTGCTCCAAATGATCTCAAAGGTATTCTTAGTGGGGGTGACAACTTAAGACCTTCCACACAACAGCTTGTCAAACCATATCTTTATGGACCTTACTTTGTGCACAGGAGCATTGTCAAGCTGGAACGGGTTTGGTGTAGCGCCCTTATATTTAATGAATAGAAATCATAATGCCAAAGCATACAATGACAATTTAGAGGGCTAGGTGTATAAAGATTTGGCCTCAACTATTCAAAAATCTGTGTAAATACAAAGATAAAGTTAATTTTATCTATTGTAATTAACACTCGCTCAATGGACACCCCACAAACATTGCAAAGAATGCTGACAATTTTGAAAAGGCAAACGTAGCTAACATTAGCTATCGAATGGTTTTCAAGTCAGAGCTCAACTGTCTACTTACAACTAAAGGACATGGATGTAGACATTATAAAAATAATCCATCTGAATCTAATTACACCATAATCATCTGCAAAAAAATAAAAGAATATTTCGAAAAGGCAGTAGAGCATATTCGTATTTAGCTCCCAAACTTTGGAATAGTCTTCCTGATAGTGTTCAGGGCTCAGACACACTTACCCAGTTTAAATGTAGATTAAAAACTTATCTCTTTAGTCAGGCGTACACATAATACATCCCATAATCTTGTGCTCTAATACATCTGACCAAATGCGCATTATCATCAAGTGCTTGCTAACATTATGAACAGCAGCTACGCTAATTCTTCTCCACTGCTTCATTCTTTTTTGAGAAATTGTACCAGCTCTTATAGTCCTCTGTGCCATGAAGGTATTGGACCTCCACTGAGATGAGGATGACCCCATGAGGATCCTGAGGCATCTAGAGATTTACAAGCTCCAGTTGGAAATATTCGGACATACTAAGAGAGAGAAACCAACTCAACCTTCTCAACAATACAACATTTGTCAGACTGTATATTTATAATCACACCCTCCAGTGTCACCCAAATGAGGATGAGGTTCCCCTTTGAGTTTGGTTCCTCTCAAGGTTTCTTCCTTTACCATTCAAGGAAGTTTTTCCTCGCCACAATCGCCTGAGTCACCTCAGACTTGCTCATTGGGGATAAATACAAATACAATTAAATATTAATTAATTCATTTTCTACCGCTTATCTGAACTACCTTGGGTCACAGGGAGCCTGTGCCTATCTGAGGCGTCATCGGGCATCAAGGCAGGATACACCCTGGACGGAGTGCCAACCCATCGCAGGGCACACACACACACACTCTCATTCACTCACGCAATCACACACCTAAGCCACCGTGCCCCCTCATTTAAATATATCTAATATTAATCTTGAATTTTTGTATGATATTAATCTTTATATTATTCTTTATATTAACCTTTTTTATGTTTATGTTCTGTAAAGCTGCTTTGAGACAATGTCAATTGTTAAAAGTGCTATATAAACAAATTTGAATTGAAATTAATTGAATTGAATTGAATTATTTCACCTGACCTCCACCTGCCTTTGTCTAAATTCATGATGGTGGTGGAGAGTGCTGTCTATCACATAAGTCCATAATCTCGCATAGTTGTTCAGTTGGTGAAAACCTGTGACTGTTAAGACCATAGCATATGATTTAAATTGATTTTATTCTCATTGGGTTCTCTTGTCCTGTGAATGGAAGCATTGTCATCCTGGATGAGACCATGTTCAGAATGATCATGGATTAAGTGTCATGAGTTCAGTCCTAAAGATTTTAAATTGATTTGTTGTGACTCCTGCCTGATTGTGAACAAGTTGACTTAAGCTAAGCCACCAAACATCCCCTAAAATAATCCTTACTGCATGACAGAGCCAGTGTTTTTTCCTTTAATTTGTCCGGTGTCTGTTTAGTCTAATATACATATATATATTTTCTGCTTTGAAATCACAAACTACATTTGCATCTTGTAGAGTAAATTTCCTGAAACAGCAGAATAAACACAACTTTATAATGACATTATACAAAATTAAATGACTACTTCTGTGAGCTGCTTATATTTACATGTTTCTTTCAGATAGGCGTCCAAGTTAAAATCAATACAAGAGTGTGGTGTTTCTCAGCTGTATTCTATGGTCCAGTCTGTCTGAGCTCTATTTTAAGCATTGGCTTGGCTGGGAGATGGAGACTCCTGCATTGAGATGGCATCATAATGAAACACTCATCAGCAGGGAAAAGACCCATCCAGACAGTCTGGGAGCTGAGAAACTACTTGGAATCTCTTTTACATATCAAATGAGATGATTATGATTAATCATTAACAATCAGTTTGAGTGCACTAATTGTGTCACTGCTGTTTTAGTGGGCTTAATCATATTGTAAAATAGTTATGATATAAGGGGACATTATAAGGTTTCTCACTGTGATGATGTTCTCAGTGATTTTTTTGGTGATCTTCTCATTGTCTCCAATTCTTACTAAGCTGATTTTCTACAAAGTGTTTGAAGCTGATTAACAATGCTTCGTCTTTCATTTAGACCTGAAAGGAAAACAGCAAAGACACCGCATCACTGAAACAAGGGCACTGTCTCTGTAGGGCTACAGGCTGTGTTATCTCGCCTCTGCCAGCCTGCTCTGTTTAACCAGCATCCAAGTCCATCCGTGCATTCCACAAAAATCTTCCCTTTCAATTGACAGCCACTGTGTCAGGTGGATCAAAACGTAAGCTTGCTCTTGTGTTAAAGGTCATCTGTCACTACCCCAGATCTTTATAGAGAGTTAATTCACTCCCTCCATTTCAAATAATCAGTTAAAATCTGAATTCAGGAAACAAGACAATGTTTATTTCCCTTCCCTCATCCACAGCATTAAATACAAATATAATTGAGCAAATGACAGAACTTGAGGCATCAGCCATATCATGGTAATGATTGCAGTTTTGATGTACTAAAGATCAATAAACCTTTCATTAGTGAGTTAATTGAGAGCCAATGATGCTTGACAGTGACAACCTGGAAATCAATGGAGACTGGAATGAAGACAGACACTCACTTGTACTGTCCAACACTAGTGATCATTCCAAAGAAAGAAATGCATTTCATTTATAGATTCAGCTTCCTTTGTACTTCTCATAGGGTTGAACTCATTTAGAAAACCCTGGGATCCCTTTAGTTTCTTCACTATGGTAGCTTCTTTGTGGAACCTTTTTTATTCACATTTATCTGGCATAGACTGTACGAGCTATGGGTAAATCTGTTTAGCAAACAATTTAAAATCTTTAAGCTTTTAGGTTAGGAGACTTGCTACACAATTAAAAAAAAAAGATATGGGGTCCTTTGGATAGATAGGCTTTGATAGCATTCAGAGGTTCACTCTGCTAGTTAAGCACTCATTTTATTATTTTTTTAAGCCAGATAACAGGGATTTTTATTTTTTGTGAACACGCCATTGAATTAGTGGCATCATCAGTTTCTATACTGTAATGGTCAGAAAGCCAGAGCAGCAGGAGAGAGACAGAAAAGTCCAGAAAGCTTGACTGAACGGCTCCCTGCCTGCACACAGCCTGCTGAAGCCCATTCTCACGCCTGTCATGGCCTGATTTATCTTGTTTAGAGGAGTGAGATTGGCTTTCTGATAAAGCTGAGGATGTAGGCTTGCTTTTGCCTTGAGGCAGTGAGATAGATAGGCTGCCTTGGTGTGTCACAGTGTAAAAGATTGATTTGTGGTGGATGTGGTCTTGGGGATACAGGATTCTGGAAGCACACTGACATTGTGGTTTTATACTCATTTTATTGGAAAGGTCTTTTTGGTAGGCATCTTAGTGTTACAAAAATATAACAGATGCCTGCTATGTACCTAGGGTGCAAGAATATTAAACAAGTGAACCAATTTTCATTCAAGCATTTGTACTGATACTATTGATAATCACTCTATTCAACATTGCATTATTCTGATTGCCTCTCCTAATCATATATTAAATAAATAGTCTAATTAAATAAACGAAAGTCCTCAAGCAATCCAAACTTGCACTCTTGGTTATATATGTAGACAATCCTACCCAAGACAGGAAGTTGAGCGCGCTACTGTTCCACGTGCCGTGCAAGCCATACCACCTCCTCATACTAATCGAGGTCATCCAGGTCCTGCACAGCACTTCACCCAGCACCTAAGTTATGTTTTTCTCTTCTTGCTCACCCCATTTTGTTCCACCCTCACCTACCCTCTACCCTAACCTCTTGTATGTACACACACACACACACATATATATATATATATATATATATATATATATATATATATATATATATATATATATATATATATATATATATAGATATATATATATATAGATATATATATATATATATAGAGAGAGAGAGAGAGAGAGAGAGAGAGAGAGAGAGAGAGAGAGAGAGAGAGAGAGAGAGAGAGAGAGAGAGTATTCAGTTACTATCATACTATCTCCAATCGCCAATTGTCCATGTCTATGAATATACTAGAGAAAGTTACTTGTAGTTGCTAGAGAAAGTTAGTAGAGGCAGTTAACTGTTGACAGTTACTAGGATGAATGTCCAGGGCTTTATGCAACACATGGGCAAAGCCTTTGCCAGTAAAAGCTTATGGAGGCATGTCTATTTATGTCTGTAATTATTATTATTATTTATAACTAACTTATACCTATACTTATACCGTTACAACTAACAGTACTGAATTGATCCATTATAAACTGTGCTGTTTTGATAGCTGAAAGTATCTAAGGCATCTCTGACATCTAGTGTTGAAAATGAATAACAACCACCAAACTTTTCAATGGTCAAATATAGTTAAGTTAAAATAAACAGTCACATCTTAAACAGTTACAAGATCTGTAATATTCTTAATCATCTTGCATCTTCTTGCATCTCTATCTTGCAGGCTCCCATATCCAAGTGTCCCTGTATGTTCAGTCATAATTATTTACATTTGTGACTCCCTTACCCAGAGTGACTTGAGCAGTTGTGGGTTAAGGGCTTTGCTCTCAGGCCAAGCAGTGGCCTGGGATTTGAACTCACAACCTTGCAATCGGTCGTCCAACATCTCCAACAACTAGCATTTTCTACTACCGCTAATTATGGAATATTCTTTTTATTGTTCAGGACTGTAGGTTAAGGCTTGGTTGAAATAATTTTTTTTTTGTCAGGCATTTTGTAAAACTAGCATTTCTATGGGTTTTCATGAACATGGAGAATTTTGCATGATTACTCAGGTTTGTTTTTCAATGACCTGGTGTAATGCTTTATATCCCAAAATGCCCTCATGTCTATGCTCAGTCTTTAAGTTATGTAAATCCTTTTAAACTCATAGTACACTCCTGTTGCCTGACAATATTCTGGTTGCTGTTACTTCTGGATTGTCCTGGTTGTGCCTCTGCTGTTACAGGCTCTTCATCTTGGAAATGATGACTTATGATGTACCTTCCTGCTGCAATCTGAATATTACAGAGACATGCACGTTCCAACAACCACTATACCAATCACTCACCTTCCTGCTGACATTCCCCTTGGTCAATTGTTTGGCTGCAATTACAGCATTCTTCTTGGAAAAATTGCTAAAGCCCTGTCAGAAATGTTAAAGACCATTGGGTATCAGCAGTCTTGATAATCTTTTACTTGGCCATGCTAATACACTCCAGTGAAGCTTGGTAGCATGCTTACAGTCGTTGTTCTTTTGGAGGGTGATCCTACAACCCGGTCTCCACCATGTTTCCTGCAGACTGTAACCGGTTCTTCTCGGACAGCCCTGTAATTGAATCCATTTTGCCCTCAGCCATGACTAGATTTCCAGTCCCTGCTAACTGATGCATCCCCACAACATGCTACCACCACCATGCTTAAGTGTGGGTTTTTTTTGCCAAACCATAAATTATGTTTTTTAGGGAAAAAAATTTTTTTTTGGAATTCATGTTTTTCATGTAGTGTGTTTTTTTGTTTTGTTTTGTTTGTCTTTTTTTTAAATAATAGCTTTCTTCTTACAATTAATTTCATGCTCTAAATAAATAGCACAGAAGAGGATTCCCATTTGAGTCTTTTTCCTTTAAAAAAAATGCAGAAGACATATGCTTGCTCATTAGAAATTGAAATCTACACACGGCTTCCCATCTGTTGTTGAAAGTGCTACGAAAATAAAATTCACCTGAATTGAAATAGAAAGTAGTGAATATCCCACCACACTGTGTTAAGGAATTTACTGATAAATGTTAGGGACATTTTGTTTATGTGTCTGATAACAGAATTGTGAAGGACAAACATGTGAGTAAAATCTTTTTAAAAGAGTTTATTACTGTACAGTAAAACCACTGTATAGTATCTACATACCAACAAAAGGACAATTTCTCAAGAATAACAGGTCCCCATTCATCAAGATTTTAGAGACAATATGCAGCCACATTCACTAACATGAAATGCCTAAGAAACATTTTACAAAATACATTTTACAACAATAAATAAGATGAAAAATTCAAAAAGAAGAGTAGTCTGGTCAATGCAATAGGACCACACAGCACATACAAAGATACATAGTGGAAATATGATCCAACACTACTAACTTTTGTCAGTAGTCTATTGACCCTAGTACAAATCAGACAGGCATCGTAAGACACTCCTGCTTTTTCACTAAAAAAATACTGGAACTGTTTAAACAAGCCTGCGCTGTGGTGTCTTCCTGTAATACATAGCAGAATGAGATTTACAGAAAACAGGCTTACTCCATTAGCTTGCAACTAAGAAGACTATGTTATACTAATATTATGCAGGCTTATTGAATATTTTAACTTTGATTTCATGCCAAAAGAAACTACTGGATCATAGCATTGTGTTTTGAGGTATTACTTTGCCTGTATGTTAGTATGAGAGTTTGAAACAGTCGCTCAAAATTACATTTATAGAAATTATTATCTTTCTTATTTTTTCTGCTCTGTTTTTATCTCTAATTTGTCCCATATTTTCTCCTCTGTTTTCTGCTCTGCTTTCTCATCTTCCCTCTCTGGGGCTTCAGTTGGTATCTCCACTGGGTCTGGTTGCTCCACCTTAGCTGGCTTTTTAGATGTTCCTATTTTCAATGGGAAATGAGATGTAGGTACAAAATTATGTTTTTATTAAACTACTAAATATTTTGATAACTGTAGAGGTAGGAAGCATATCCATTTTACCTCTGATGTAGTTTCTGTGGAAGTAGTGACACAGCATGAGGCCAAAGAAGAGAACAAACCCAATACACCCAGCAATCATGCCACAGAGGAGGAAACTATAGCTGCCCTCTGTCTGAATGATCTAGAGCAAATATCATAGACAGAAAAAGACTAAATGATCTGAAAATTCAGGAGATAAAAGAGCTGGAAAAATGGAGGCTGGCAAATTTTGAATGTCATACCGATCCAACCACGACCTGTAGGACCATTTCACCCATTCCAGCACAGGTCACTATGACAGTGGTGGCACATCCTGAAAAAAAAAATTTTGCCTTGTGACCAAAATGTACAATGGATTAAAAGATTCAGTGATCACTACCTTGAACTTCATCACAGTTTTTTTTAATGGTACTAGAGTGCATAAAAAAATGCAAGAATGCCAAAAATAATGCTATAATGCAGTATTTTAATCGACCCAATATTTTAGTGTTTTAATAGTTCCTTGGTCATGATGCTGTTTGTTTAGGTTACAAACTTGTGGAAAATTTCAAAAGGAATACTTCGAGAATTTTAAAGGTATGAAGTAAGAAAAACATCACAAGTAGCATTTCACAGACAAAAAAAGCCAAAATGCTGTATATAAATTAGTAAACAAGAGTAAAAATTTACAGAGGTTACATCATGTTATTGTAATATCTAAAGCTAGGCCTTGAATTCACAACTTGAAATTTGGTCTTACGATTAATAAGCTGTAGTTTATACATTCGTTTATATCTGCTCTCAAAAGTAAATAACGAATGTGATGTGTAATCTACAAATGTATATGTTTGACATACCCTTGTAGTCTAGAACGTCCTCAGTGTAAGCAAGCATGCATGGAAAGATGCTGCTGAGGAAAAGACCAAGTAAACATGTCCCCACAAACAGGAATATGCTACTAGTATAAAAAATCAGCAGTAGCAATACAGTCACTATTACGCCAACCTGAGGAACACATCCAGATAAATAGAAAGAGTTTAGTAGCAAGTGTGTACATATTAAATGAAATTGTAGAACTATATCAAAGCATTTACCTGGCTAAACACGAGCAGGTACACTGGTCTGAAGCGATAAGCCAGTGGAATGGATATCAGCCTTCCTCCAGTGATAGCAGCCCAGAAGATACACGGTAAATAGCCAGCTGTTTTAGCATTCAGTGACATCGGAGACGTCACAGCATATGTGTACGCAAAACCAGCATAGGCACCCTATAACCAGGTGTCAGTGTCTGTTACATGAGTCATAAAGATACATATACACTATACGGTCAAATGTTGGCACCTAACCATTACACCCATATGTGGTTCTTTACCAAACTGTTGCCAGAATGTTGGAAGCACATCAATGTATTGAATTTCTTTGTATGTTCAACCATTACAATTTCCCCATTCACTGGAACTAAACCTGTTCTACCAAGGTTGGAGTGGAAGAACACAAGTGACCTAAACTCCATGCCTCACTGAACAGTTTTGGAATAAACTAGAGCATTGAGGGCTCCTCACTTGACATCAGTTCTTAATCACGCTTATGCTTTTGTGGTTGAATGGGCAAAAGATCACATCTACATTTCAAAATCTAATGGAAAGCCTTCGCATAAGAGCAGAATTTATTGTTAAAGCAAAGGAGACACTAAATCTGAAATGGGATGTTCAAAATGTACATTTGGTTGTGATGGACAGGTGGCCACACCTTTGACCATATAGGGTATATAAAAGTATACAGTAACTAATAACTGCTCACCACAATGCCATCAGTCATAAAGAGGACCAGGCCTCCCAGAATATGAATTCCAAAGAACGAGACAGGAAGCTCACGGAGGTTACCATTCACACAGCAGCTGAAAACGTCTCCATGACCTAGAGAAATGGTGAAAGTAATTTAGAAAATCAAAGCATCAAAACATCAGGAAAACCTGTTCTGGTTTTATCTGTACCTCCCGCTTCTTGCTCTTGTGCCTCAGTTGTGTTGGTCTGCATGGCCAGCTCATTTTTGTCCAAGAGACCTGGAGTACAACAAGGGATCAGCTTCTTGCAGTACATTAGCACAAACACTGCAATGGGTACTGGCAGCTGGAACAAAAGAGACAAGCTGTGATTTAATATAACTTATTATGACACAAATTCCAGACCAATTCCACCTTCCTGCCTGGTTCTTTTTTCTTTAGCTTTAACTACACCCTAATAATGTTTCGTGATTATGTTCTAAAGTGGTTTAGTTTGTTTCAGAAGACTAGTCTTGAATTTTATGCCTGTGTACTGTACATAGACATCTGTGTTTGTCTTGTGAGACACAACACTGTGAATTGTTCATATTATTGCAGCATTATAGGTCCTTCACTCATCTCACTCACTCATTTTCTACCGCTTATCCGAACTACCTCGGGTCACGGGGAGCCTGTGCCTATCTCAGGTGTCATCGGGCATCAAATATAGGTCCTTCATTTCTTTGAAATTCACACTAACGTTGTGTATTTTTAAACTATCCATGTTTGGTTCCCATGTGATACAGCTGCAAGTTGTCATTTTCTCAGTGCTGCAATCAATAAACTAAAAAGGTACACCAGTGTTTCCCAATACAGACCACAGGGAAGGCAGTTGGAGTTCATACAAGCTATGAAGCAAATACTCAAGGATAGAACTCTTAAATAAAACCATAAATATATTCTCAGTATCCAAAAGACTTTTAAAGCAAAGTAGCAGAAGATATCAATATCCTACATTAATTAGAGCCATGATCCAGAAAGCATACGACACACTGGACTGCTCTGTGACTCCTCCAGAATGCTCTCCAGAGCGGTTGAGAAGCATCGGGCTCCTGAGGCCTGCCAGACTGTGTCTGAAGTGGTGCATTATTGCCTCGTTCTCTGTGCTGTTTATACTGTGACAATGCTCCGTAAGGAATGGATCTGCGATCAGAGGGCTCACAAGAGCACCAAAGCCGATGAAAAAGTGCAATGCCTAAAAAAAAGGAAGACAGTTCTGTCATGCATTAAACAGCTGTTTTAAGCATAAATGATTAAATCACAAAGGGTTAACAAGCATGTTTAAAATGATAACAAACAGATAAGATGGATTTGTCTCAGTTTTAAAGCGATGAATTAGCATAATTGTTTTTAGGGTTTTTTCCATCATGGATTGTAAATCTTATAATTAAATGATGAATTAATCTATACACAGTTTTTCATTTAACCATTTAAGGGTTAATTTAACCCTAATATGAATATTTTATCAGTTCCAAATTTGAATGTTTAAAATGAAAATTTAGTTTTTTCCATTATTTGTGGAGGTCTTAGATGTGTGTATGCAATTAAGTCACCTGTAGGAAAATTGCAGAGTCTTTCTTGTAAAGAGCCACCAGCTGAATGTTTGCAATTGTATCAATGATACCCATTGACAGTCCTGACACAGCCATGGCTATGGCTAATTGCAGTACGTTGTAGCAGAGAGGAATGATGGCAAAGATCAGAGAAATGAGGAGCGAAGACAGGAAGAGAGCAGAAAGAGCACTGAGCAACCTGAGAAACAGAAAGAGCACTGTACTGTATCTCTATTGTCTGTATTCATCTGGATACAAGATTATTGTGTCAGTAACAAGTTTCAAATGAATCTTAAAATCGTATTGATTATTAAAAATTGAAAGGATATTGTAGCATTGTCAGAACTACACAAGCCCCTTATAGAGAAATATGACACATTTACCTTGTCAAATATGCAGGAAATTAATTTGTGGTATCAAAGTACAAAAAAAAAAATCAATATTTAGCCTCCAAGCTTTCCATTATATACCTGCAAATGTAATGCTTACACATAATAGACATTTCCATGAGTGTAGGTTTTCATTCCGATAAAGCAGAAGCCATGCCTGAGTCTATAAAAGCCAAGATCAATTAACAGATGGAAGAAATTAACAGATGGAATTAGGTGTGGTTTCTGCTAGATTGAATGCTGCTTCCCGGATAAGATTAGACACCCCGATCTACAAAGTTGGTACAAGTTTTAAAAGTTTTGATTTTTTAACCTTAAGTGCAAATGTCTGTAAATAGAGAGAAAATATTTTCGGTTTCCACTGAAAATACATAATGCAACAGCAAACTCACGTTTTCTTGAAAACGCCACCAATCGAGCTGCCAATAAGTAGACATATCTGCTGTGAGAAGAAAACCCAAGTGATCTCCTGTAGCGTTGAGTTGGTCTGACATTTCAGATCTAATATGGTCGGCCCAAGGAATGCTATACAGAGTCCAAAACTGAAGAACACACTCCAATATGTCAGGGTGTGCTGCCAGTTCTGTTTAAAGAGTGTAACAAGACGAGTCTCAACAAACATGTTGTCCTCAGAATGAATGAATTATTGAATGTCAGGGTTATTGAAGATTTTGAGGACTTCCTGCTCACACTGCCTTTGTTCAGGTTTAGACTGTCAGAGAATAGCAGGTGACGTTTAATATTTATAGGTCCATTGACGCTGTCATCTGTCATATTCACAGAAATACATTTCAGGTTAATACCTAAAAGGTAGGATGCAACAGAGCTTTTCTAGAACTGTCAATGATTTTCATGTTTGGCATCGTGTTGAAATCGGATCTCAATGTTGGTTATGCTTCAGTCCCTCACTCCTGTCTCTTACAGGGTTAATTAGTGTGTGAGACTCGGATTAGTGTGTGATGCTTTCTCGGTCCTTCCTGTGGTCTGCATAGATTTGAAGCAACTGGAGCATTTCTAATCGTCAATGAGTAAATAAAACTCATGGATCCTACAAGGTAACATATCTGGCTGTCATATTTTAAAATACCTACACTGGCAAATGGAGATAATTTTTACAGTTTAATCACTGTTTTTCCTTTAAATAAGGAAACCTAAATATCTGTGAATCTTACAGGTCACTCTAAATGAATATTAAAGGCAGAACTTTTGAGAATAAACCCATTAATCTGACTCTTTATTCTGACCCATTAATCTGACTGTTAATCTCAGGCCGGCAATACCATGACTGAGATGTTCTTGAGCAAGGCACCGAACCCCCCCAACTGCTCCCCGGGCGCCACAGCATAAATGGCTGCCCACTGCTCCGGGTGTGTGTTCACGTTGTGTGTGTTCACTGCTGTGTGTGTGCACTTTGGATGGGTTAAATGCAGAGAACGAATTCTGAGTATGGGTCACCATACTTAGCTGTATGTTATGTCTCTTTGCTATTAAATGTAAATATAAATATATGGTTTGCCTTTTTAATCAAATTAGAGTAAACATTTTGGGAACACTGGGACCGTTCTGGGAACACTTGGCCACCATATACATGCACATTTATATAGTTATATATACTTCAGGGTAAGTTAGCATAGCTAGGTCCCTTAATGGCATGTTTCTAGGAGGTGGGAAGAAACATGGAGGAACTCCATACAGATTTGGGAGAACATGCAGACACAGACAATAACCCTTGTTGAGGATCACACCATCATGGATTTGTGACTCCGTCTGCACCACCATGCCATACAGCTGTATAAACTGTTGGAATAAAATAAAATAATTTCTAACTTTTTTCAGTTCACTGCTGAAGTAAAACTGCCATGTGTTCTTTCTTTCAGATCAAGAACATTAGCAATACATTATACTGTAAATACCAACACATCTGAATTCATTATCATTCCTAATCTTTTCGGATAGAAGAAGAGGTAAGATTGCAGACATATCCATTGAGGGGTGGAAAAAGGAAGCCCTCTACAAATAAGTGTTTTTATTATTGACATTCATTAACAACTGTAACTCAGCACTGACATCCTCTTCGTGAGTTACACTGACAGAGGATCTTAATGCAACACACATTAAACTGAGAACTCGATTGTTTCGTACGGTTTCATCTTGTCAGTGTTAAAGTTTAACACAAACAGCACATTTAACATAAACAACACATTTGCTGTCTGAGTTAAACAAAGCAATTCGGAAGTAGCTGGCAGATGAGTTATGGATTGGAGAAAGTTCACAAAGTCTCATTTTGCATTTCTTAGATGACCAAACAAGTATGTATGTTACACATACAAAGATTTAGGTGTAATTCAGATGTAATAGTTATTTTGCACTAGGGAATTTCAAACATCAGTTTTCATGGACTCCACAAGAACACTGAAGGTGTGCTGTGGCATTTGGCACCAAGAGCTTGTGAAATCTTCTAAGTTGTGAGATTAGGCCTCCATGGATCAGACTTGTTTGTCCAGAACATCCCACACATGCTCTCTCTGACTGAGATCTGGAGAATTTGGAGGCCAAGTCAACACCTGAACTCTTTATCATGCTCCTCAAACTATTCCTGAACATTTCTGCAGTGTGACAGGGAGCATTATTTGTCTGAAGGCACTGCCTCTAGGTAATACTGTTACCATGAACAAGCGTACTTGTCTTCCTGAGTTTATAAAAAAATAACGTAGGTGGCACATGTCAAAGTAACATTGCCCAGCAGAACATTGCCCAGACCATCACATGGCCTCTGCCATTTTGCCTTCTTCAGAGTGCATCCTGGTGGCATCTGTTCTCCAGGAAAGCAACACATACTCACCTGGCAAAATAATTCATCAGACCAGGCCATTTTCTTATATTGCTATGGTCCATTTCTGATGTTCGTGTGCTGACAGTAGGTGCTTTCTGTGTTGGACAGGTATGGGCATGGGCACTCAGACTGGTCTGCAGCAATGCAGCCCCATATACAGCAAGCAGTGATACACTGTGTGTTCTGACACCTATAATAACCAGCATTAACTTTTACTGTTATTGGACTGAACAGTCTGGCCTTAGCTCCCATGCAAAAGTGAGCCTTGGCCACCAAGGTCAGCTTGGTTGTCCTTCCTTGGACCACTTTTGGTAAGTACTAACCACTGCATAGCGAGAACACCCCACATCTTTTAGGGAGATGCTCTGCCCCAGTCATCTAGCTATCAATATGACCCTAGTTAGACACTTGCTGCCGCTGTAACGAGATAATCGCCTCACCTGTCAGTGAGTGTTATGGCTGATCAGTGTGTGTATACTGTATATATATATATGACTCATACAACACTTTAAAGGCAAGATACATTTTATTTTTCCTTGTAAAACAAATATTTCAAAAATCAGATCAGCTCAATTAAAACAAAGTTTTTTATTTTAGTTTTATTTTAGATAAATTATCATAGATTGAAAGGCTACATAACTGGACAAAGATAGAAGTCATGGAAATAGACAAAAGAAGCAGAGAAAGCTCAGGATCATGTGAACTGAATTATTTTCTGCTTTACCATCCAACTGGCTCCACAGATCATTTATCTGAAAGGCATCTATAAGCATCAAAATACTTAAAAAATACACATATAAGCATCACAAAGTCAATAATAAGGTTGTTACTAGCTCGCTTCTGACAGCCTTTCTAACATTCATACACCCAAATCATTGTACACGCTACCTCGCTGGTAACACCATCTACACATAACTCACGACACACGTAATGCCACTCCATGAACTGCGGGACTACAATGCAATTATAGGCTACGTTTAAGCTGCAGAAATGTTCAAAGCAAAACTGTTTTAAAAGCATCATAAAATGTTAACATCTTTTAATGTTAGCATTTTTTTTCAACAGTTAAGAGAATGTACAAGGTGACGTATAACCTTCCACTCCTTTTCCAGCGAACAAGCATTTTGCAAAACAGATTTCAAAACATGGTACTATTTGGAATCGAAAAGATCTAGGTTCGTGTCCTTAGATTAGATGTAAAAAAAAAATTTAATATTGTGGTGTGGGGTAATATTGATTGAGTAAAGCCTTTTTATGAGTTGACGGCAAAAAGAAATGGTGAAACTTTCTATTTTCAAAAAAAAAAAAAAAACTGCCCTCAGCTTTGAAAAACATTTAATAGAGTGAGAGCATAAGATAAGCTTATGTGGTGAACTAGAATAAAGTTTCCCCTCAAAAAAAAAAAAAAGATATCCTATGGCAGTATTTCTAATCTTGTATCTAGCTATAATAGCTAAATAGTAATAGCAATAATCCACAGAGATACAATTCCCTGAATTAGAGCAAGTCATTAATCTAATATTCTCTACTGAAGTCTGCAAATACATTTTGTGAGATGTTGGAATTTAACAAAACTTTTTTTGCATAAATGTTTCAGTGAATATCCTGATGGTGTGATAAATGTTCTAGCACTTTCTTTACTCTGTAACTGAATAAGGATTAAGTTAGCAAAAATGTCATCAAGCAATGCTCGATATTATTATAGATTACCATAAGCTGGATATAAAGAAAGTGGTGCAGGAACTTCAGCGGTATGGTTTGCAAATAGTGTGGGTGATACTTCACAGAGAGTTCATCTGAAATATTGTATTTACAGGATGAAAAAAATAAACAAACATCCAAAACACCGGAGCAGTGAGGAAAGTAAACTCCACTGTTCCACAATAAGAAAAGACAAAAACCAGGTAAAACAATTTTCTGCCATCAGTAAGAAGACGCTCAGTCTTCACCTGATGGAACATCCTCCTCAGAGGCATCGTCCTTTTCCTCTTTCTCCTTTTCACTTTCTTGCCCCTCTTTCTCATCGCCGTCGTTGTCCTCTCCTTCCCCAGCGCTCTCTTCAGCCTTCTTGGCTGAGGGTGATTTTTTCTTCTCGCCTTTCTTCTTGTCTTGCACATCTTTCTTCTCCTGTTCCTCCTCCTCCTCTCCCTCCCTAGGGCTCTCGACGTCTTCGTCCTCGTCTTTAGGGATGACTTTTTTGGAAACAACCCTCTTTGCTTTAGTCTGCCGCTTTCCTCTCTTCTTTTTTGGCCCCCTGCTCACTAAAATAAAAAATAAAAAAATGTTAACACAGAACACAATTGTGCGTGATTATTTAACATAGCACATCCTTTATCCTAGTATCTAGTACCTGAGGTTTTTATTCTGGGTTTTGGGGACTTCTTGTCTTTGCTCCTCCTGGTGACTTTCGAGTTCTTCCTCTTAGGCCGACCATAGTCACTGTCATCGTCATCATCTTCCACCATAAAATCTTCATCGCTGCCTGAATCCTCTATGCGTGTGAAAAGATTCAGAAATGCTCTAATTAGTGTCCTGCCAGCTTATTGTGAATCCTTAAGTATCAAATACACAAGGTCAGACCCATTTATTTTGCTGTATAATGCATTAAAAATATTGGCACCTCCTGTATAAACATCACTGTCATCTTCATCTTCCTCTTCCTCCCCCTCCTCTTCTCCACTGCCTCCATCGCCAAGAAGAATCTCCCTCTGTTTGGAGACTGCCTTACTGGCAGCCTGCCTCACTTGCCGACCCTTCTTCCTCACAACCTTCTCATCGTCATCACTGTCATCTGAAATTCATCCAAAATATACACGAATCACAGTGAGCATACACACACACCATCATTACTTGTACATGGAATTAACTATTAATAATATATTATTTGGCATACCAGATTCATAACTGTCTGGTATAGAAAACGTTTATTTTATTTTCATTAGAAATCTTAAAATCAAGCAAAAAAAGTTGTACCTGCAGCTCTTTTCCTTTTAGCAGTCGCCTGGCTTCCCTTACTAATCTTTTTAGTCTCATAGTCACTGTCACCACCATCATCCTCCTCTTCCTCCTCACCATAGTCATTATCATCATCGCTTAAGTCCTCTGTGATGGAAAAAAATCAAGGACTCATGCATGAGCAATGGACGTGTCATTAAATATGCTTTGAAAAATATCATCAACAAGACGTTCACTTACTCTTGTGGTCTTTAATTCGAGGTTCATCACTGCAAAAGACAAGACACTGGTTAAGCTTGTATGTTATACAGTCTTTATCAACGTGCACATCTCTGACACAAGCATGCAACTACAGGTGAAGGAGTATATTCAAAATTGAACTTTTATGTAAGAAGCCAACCTCTGATTCAGTGCCTTCTTGGGTCTGTCAGAATCTCCTTCATATTCTTCCTCTACAATAATTCAAATAGTTGAAGTTAATTATACATAATAACATCATCATACCAGTTACTAGGTAAAGTGTAATTATACAATCGTCCCTCAGCAATGGTACACAGTAAACATTCGCTTGTGTTTTTGTTGAAGCTTTTTTGTTCTGCATTTATTGTTGGCTTGTTGAAATGAATAAAGGCCAAAGCGTGCGCCCTCTCTCCACCGTAGGAAGATCTGTTAAGGAGAGTTGCCTGAAATTGTTGTCAAAAGTTAGTAATAATTCACTTGCACTGTGAAAACCAGAGGAAATGAGCTGGCCATTTAGGGTACATGATTACCTGCGTTCGTGTGAGAGAGGGTCATACTCTTAACCTCTTCATTTCCTTCTTAAGTACTAAGATTTTAGTAATCAATTACGTTGCCTAGCAGTCAAGACTGTAGTATTAACAGCTATTGGACTATGCCACGATTTGTACAAATCATAGATCATGGATTTTAAGAAAACAACAACAACAAAAAAAAACACATCTATAATGCACAAGTACATGTGTTACTGCATATTAACCAAGAGTTCTGCACAAAGGTTATGACGTGTGAAAGACAAACTCACCAGCATCATCCGACTCTTGAAATTGGGCATAATCGACCACCCGCTTATTCCTGCAAGGACAAATTAAAACATTTAAGTAAATTCATGAAGATTTACCAAAACATTATTCCCAGAACAAGAAGCACAATTAAAGAATTGTTGTTTACATACAAAAAAAACAGCAAAAAGACTTTTTTACATTAATTTATTATTATTTTTTTATCATTAAGTTATTTTCAACCCAGCCTGTGATTTTTTTCCCTTGTTAAAGTTTGTGGTTAATTTGCTTGTGAAAGTTCTGGTGAATATCGTGATGTTATGGTCATATTTTCAGACTGTAGTATCATACCGTCACAATGTAAAACCGCAACACACACAACTCGAGTTATATTTAGAAAAAGACAAAAAAAAATGAACTTTTTTATTTTTACTACGAGTTCGATAAACAGTCTGTACATTTCTAAACCGCTTATTCGTGTGATAATAACGCTGCAATAGCTTTCCTGTTACAAAAGTTTAATCAACAGATATAAACTAGTTCGTAGTTAGCAACAGATGCTTGCTGTACTACGAGTGCGTTATTACCGCAGCCGCACTTTCGCCATTGAAGTAGGCGGGGGAGCGAACAGGCCAACAGCTCCATGTTCATAAGAGCAGCTAGCGACAAAATTATGCAAAGCGCGAACAAACTTAACTAGGCCATTAAAGTCTCTACCTTCGAATAGGTACAATATTATAATACACGCTTTATTTTATTTTATTTTATATTTTTTGCACTTAATTCTAGTTAATTCTACAGTGTTTGTGTTATTCAAGAGCTAATTTGGAAGCTGCCCAGATAGGAACCCAATTACAGTCATGTACTCGGTTCATAAGGACAGCTTGAGTGTGTATAATGTTGGCTTGGCGTGTTTATATACGCGGTCATCTTATTTTTGTTTGGAAACAAAACTTTTTTCTGCACAAAAACAAACCCAATAATCGGTTTAAGTAAATGAGCTAACAGAAGGCGATTCGGTTAACTGGTGCTAGTTGATGGTTAGCATCAGTGCTGCTAGCAAATATGGAGAGGTGCGAACTATCCAGCTAACGCAGGCTGTCGCGTTATGAAATATGTACAACCGTAACAACAAAGCTTTAAAGTAACAGTTTTAAAGCACAAACAACAACATTTTAACGTACCTAGAAGGCCTCGCCATTCTGCAGACCTGATTCCGTAACGTTACTTTTTAATGTCCCAATAATGTTCGAGGAATATTTGGCGGCAGGTTTGGTTACACAGAGCAACCACTAGCGTGCTAAAGTATGTAGCTACGGTCAAGCCAGGTAGTTATCAGCAGGCTAAGTTAACTCGCTTGCCTCGCGTTTTCTTAATAAGATTGCGATGCAAAAAATCCCGTAACTTGAACCCTCTGTCTAGTCTACAGTTTTGTTTGGAAATTGTTCAGGTTTGGCTAAGCACAGACTGGCTTGACCTGGTTCTGCCTATCGATGAATGGTAGCTAACTAGCTTAGCCAGCTACTATTGAGAGCATTGCGCCTGGCCTGTTGCAGCCAGGAGGCGTTTAGCGTGTGTAAAAAGTGGGATGGGACTGAGAGGCTTAAGATGCCCGTAAAATCAGGATTGGACGACAAGACTGTTCTTTTGGAGATCCCAAACTTGGGACACTGTGATAATGAAGTATTTTCACTGGTGTATACTATCTACACTCTCGTGAAAAGTATTATTAAACTCTACCCTTTCTGAGAATGCACAAGACATTGAAATTAGTTTTTAAGAAGGAGACTTCAGTAAGAAAAATCAGAGCCGTTTCATTAGCTTTATTACAGACGATTAAACAACCCTGAGCACAAAAGGAAGTGAACAGTGTTTCTTCATAAACTTAAGCAGCTATAAATCCGGAATGATCTACTCATCACACACCAAACATCTTACAGATTACGCTTTTATTACGATGATTCCTTTTCCAGAATAATAGAAGAATCGAAACCAAATCTGCAATTTAGTGAATGCTTTGAGCCTTTAGCTCCAGTTGCAGCATGAGCAGCTTGTGTCAAACACCAGGCCAGATGCACATTGCTGGAAATAAGTCTGGCCTCTGCTGCACTCATAGAATTTGTTACTCTTGGCAGAAAATGGATACAGACCATTTGCTTTGCCAACACAGAAAGAGCTGTTCATGCCACTGGTGCCGCTGGAGCTTCCACTGCTGGAGCTTCCACTGCTGGAGCTTCCACTGCTGGAGCTTCCTCCACTAGAACCTCCACTGGCACTGGCACTAGGGGTTGTGCTGCTCACTCCTGGTATTGGGGGCAGTGGAGTTGCAGGAGGCTTGCAGGCTTAAGAGAGAACAAACTATCATGTTAATAACCCAGTATTTATTGCTAAATGCATTACTTCGTATTATTAGCATGTAATTTTGCCATAGTTTGCTATGGCTATAGTTTAAGATAAAAGAGAGGATGGCTACTTCAGTTAATAATCCAGTGTAATGTAATTCTTACATTGTTGGTCCAGGTTCAAGGCTTTGTGAAGCACATTGATTAGAGGGTATTTGCCCTGGTTACAGAACGTTCCCAAATAGTCATCCATGTCAATGGTCCACACCATAGCACCACCAAAGTTGCTTTTCATCAGCCAATCAACCTGCAGAGATGTTTTAAAAAAATTTTGCTTTATTCTTTCACTGTTCAGTCAAATAAACATTTTCTTCTACACATGATTTTGAAGTTAAGCTAAACCAAATAGCCTAATGTTTACCTTGATCTGGAAGCTTTTCATGTTGTCATAACCAACCCATTGGTTTCCCTTATAGGCATAGGGCACGTCTTGTTGAGAGTTCCACACCTCGGTTGCACCCCCTTGCAAGAAGGTGCAGATCTACCCAGGTAAAACAGATTGCACCATTGAGAAAAACTTTGAACTGGAAAAAATCTTCTATTTTTCTCACACACAGTAAATGCAATACACATAACCTGTCTGAAGTCCCAGTGGATCAAGGTACCTCAAAATAAGCCAGTTCCCCAGCTTCCTGTGTGTATTTTCCTGCTGTTCCAGCTCCAGAGATTGGAGCTCCAATTCCATGGTTGGCAGGGTTGCTCAGGGTAAAGGTGTTTCCATAGGTGGGGAACCCAACAAGAAGTTTCTCTGCAGGAGCACCATTGTTCCTCCAGTAATTCATGGCATAGTCCTGAAGAGCACAATAAGGTTGGGACATGGATTAGCCAATGTCTTGTAATAGTATTTGAAGGCAATATCAATTTGGAAGCCTTAAGTAGTTTGCACTTTATGAAGATAAACAGATGAGTGGCAAAATGTGTTTAATATTTAAACACATTCAATATTTGAACACATATGCCCAGTGACTAAGACTTATTAATGCTAGGACTGAATATTTCACTGGCACCTTGATTGGTTTAACAACATACCGCTCAAATACAGACATTATTAACATACCACATTAAAGTAAATGTAGCCACCACTGTCAAAAGAATCCCTGTACAGGGGACTACACTCTCCTGTGAAAGGATCCCATGATCCATGCATGTCATAGGTCATAACATTAATCATGTCCAGTGATCTAGATGAGGAAAGGATCATAAATAATATTAAACCCTTCAGTTACCAACAGTTCAATATATATCATGCAGGGGTGGTAAATGGCTTTGACTTACTGTCCAAGCTGAGGAATTTGGTATGCTGTGTCAATGGTGCCTCGACCCGATGAGACAGCAGCAGACATCAGTAGTCGTGCTCTGTTAGTCTGCTTGGCCTCTGCCTCAAATGCAGTCCTCATTTCCTATTTGCAAATGCATAGGAACGGAGAAGGAATGCAGAATGCTACATGACTGATGTATTGAGTAAATTTATATCCAATACAACTTTGTTGCTATCTATGAATTTTGATGTGAAAAAAATATCAGATACCCACAGCTAACAAAACCGAGTACAGTTGCTGGTCTTGTGGTGGACTACCCCTGTTAGCTGGGTACTCCCAGTCAATGTCCAATCCATCAAATTCATACTTCCTCAGAAAAGCAATTACAGAATTGATGAAAGTCTGGCGGTTGGCAGCACTGGCTACCATGGCAGAAAACCTAGTATGAAGATTGAGAACCTTGTTGAATGTGACAAGCCACATCATTTATAATTTTTATGTAAATAACAATAAAAAAGTAAGTTCTTACCCTGAGGAGCCAAAGTTCCACCCACCGACTGACAGCAGAGTTTTCAAGTTGCCGTTCCTGTTAATATGTCATATGAGAGAGAAAGACACAAAGTAGAAGAGAGCTGCCACACTGTAGGGCACGTCTTGTTCATCACTATTGAGTTCATATGAACAAAAGGTTGAGATGGTAACAGAAGAACACACTCACTTGTCCTTCAGGCCATTGAATTGGCTGTAGAGCTCCACATCATTCCACTCAAAGGTAGCAATTTTGTAGTCATTGGTCATGGTGGCGAAGGCATAGAGGAGATGGGTACACAGGCAAGGGTCGATGTCATTGGGCATGTAGATGGTGGGTGGGGGACGATACTGTGCCCAGTTGGTGAAGTAGCATGACAGTATGTAGGCTGAGCCTGTCCAAAGCAGCGGTGAATTTAAATCAGTTTGTATTGTTATTGCATGTTAGTTCCGAAGTAAAAAAAAAACATACTTACCAAGCTGCATATGAAGCAGCAGGGCCAAAGCTGGTTGTCCATTGTGAGAAAGAAAGAGATATAAGACCTTGGTTTAATATTGTGAGTTATAAATGTCTTAACACTCAGACTCTAAAAATTAGACTCTCAGAATTATGCACCGTTGAATATTTTATGGTCTCTTACCTGAAACCAGGACCACCTTGCCCATTGTTGCTGTGTACAGTGTGGCACAGGGTCTGCTCTTTTAAATACCTACAGTTGACCCTCAAACTCTCAAAGCAAGGCTGAGGTAGTGTTTATTGTAGATAGCAGATAATAAATGCCACTTAAGATTACCAAAATGCATGCCAAAAATGATTATTATTTATCATAATACCTCTGTACTTTTACCCGTGCAATAATGGTTTGCAGAGATGCAGAGCCTGTTACACTAAGCTAAAGAAACAGAATGCTGAATGCATGCAAAAATCAAGTCCTGAATCAACATTTTTATAGCAAAATTGATTTCTGATAGTCAATGAAATTGCTCACATTTCTTTGGGACAATATGAAGAAGAAAAAGAAAAATAATGTCATTATATATAAACTAAGATATTAATAGGAACTATTAAAGAGAAAATTGTACTGTGCCTCAAGCTGCATTTTTATGTGGGTCTTTTCACAAAAGTAATAATTGATTTTCAATAATATTTTTGTCTTACTTAAATGATCCTTCTTCATTGTTATTAAAAAGAAAATGTTCACAAAATACATATAGGCATTTAGCTATAAGAAAATGCGACTGAAAGGACCCCATTTTAAATCACAGCAGCGCTATTAATGCATCTCAGTTTCATAATAGAGTCTGAGAACATGTCAGCACACTTTCTGGAATGTAACAATTCCCAAACAAATAGATCAATTAAATCAATGAAATATTACTAGATGGTTAGAGTTGTCAACTGTAGCCTGTATAAGATTTTCTAGAGTTGGGAAAGATGTTGGTGTTTTGAGATATAGTTAGCTTGCTTATCAGTCATATTAAACAGACTATAGAAAGCTTTCCAGAAAGTTCCACAGGGTGTCTCGTTAAGGAATTGATGTGCTTTAAAAGTTCTAAATAGTTGAAGTTCTGCAAATTGATATTTCTAAATTGTGAAAGAATGAGTATTTTTTCTTCCAGCAGCTGTGGGTTTTTTACAGGTAGAGTCTGTACACGCTCCAGGTTTAAATCCAGACACGGAAACAGATATGGTTATTTTGATCAGATGGAAGTATAAATACATTAATGTGCATATACAGATAAGTGCATTGTACTGTATTACATCCATGTGTAAACATCATTTATTATTACCATATAACACAACATACTGTATATTATGGTATATTTTACTCTTCCAACTATAAGTTTTTAACAAGTTAAACATATTCATTCATACTTAACATACAGCATTCATACTTATATACTTGTTATATACTTATTTTAAACATACTGCGTTCTATAAGTAAGAAATTATTTGATGACCAGCCAGTGTGTTAGTAGAAAAATAATCAGGTCTGCATTCCTCTGAATGTCTGTCAATCAGTCAGTTCGAGCAATCAACAGCTTCTGTAGGATAAAGAACTATATACAACATCCAGTAAAATAAAAGAGACCATAAGGACAGCACATAAGCAGCAAAGTAGAATTCTTTATCTGGTATCAGAATATTAAGTATGGTTAAAAATAGGGGCAGCTCTTTCAAGAACTAAAAGTACAACACGGTAATGAAACTGTTATCTAAATTAAACAACGCATGGTTGACTCGATTAATGCATTCACTGTGTGTCAGCAGTGAGTCAGCACATGTGTTTTATCTTTCACGCAGTCAGTGTTAATACTTCCACAGATAATCAAGTTTTCCATGCTCTCAATTTTGGCTATTTGGGCTTTAACATGTCTCATCAAATATTTATTTCTGTTTCAACTTGAACTGTAAGTGAAATTATGTTTTGTAATTTTGTTTTTAAAGTTCAATTCATATCATTTTAAGAAGGTTATCAACAAAGTCGTTACAAAGGAGGTCACCACTGGTTTAAATAGGTCTGGAAAACACAATGCATGATAATGAATGATAAGACAAACCTTAACAGACCATTTAATTGCTGTTCCAAATAGCTATTTCTGTGTTTCAATATTTGTCACCACCGACTAACGTTATAACATAAACCTATTCTGTAGCCAAAATTTTACAATATGAATGCAAATGATAATAAAAAAAATAAATGTATGCACTAAAAAAAAGAAAGAAAATAATCAGTGTTCCTTATTTTCAAGGTTATATTCAGGTTTCATTTGTCCCGCTCGTGCTGAAACAAGGACAAGGCTCTTCTGTAATGTTAGGGGTTCAGCTACAATAAAGGCCCAAGGCTTTCAATCACTTCTGCAGCTTCGGTTAACATTCCTACAGTAGCTTCCTGAGCAGGAGTCAGGTCTGCACATAGCACCCTGCCAATTGGTAACTGTGATATGGTCAAACTCCAGTATTATTTCCAAACATTAAAATGTTATAAAATAAATAGTGACGCATCAATAAAATAGAGTCTACTATTAGATAACAATCAGATACCTTGTTCACTTACTCAGTATCTTTAATAGAGAATATTATGGTGGCTGACCTGAGCATGCAGAGCATTATCAGTTAGCATGGTCATTAAACGTGTGTGAGAAATGTATGACTAAAAGTGTGACTCTAAAAGGATCGTGTAGATGACCACCAACATTCTGCCAGGGGGTGATCAAGGGAAGTCTACTCAACCATGCTAGTAGCACATATTTACAGGCCATCAGGTCACAATATTTTGGGTTATGACAGGTGATGACAGGAATCTACCTCGAGCTTTGGTGGACAGGGGATCAGAAACTATAAACACAGTTACAAGCAGTTTTGCAACTCTCTAATAATAGTACTTTCTATGCCAACTAAGGAAATATGGTCTGCCACAGGAGCTGTTGATGCTGTTCTACACTGCAGTCATTGAATCTGTCCTGTACACATCACCATCTGGTTTGGTGCAGCAACAAAGCAGGAGAGAAACAGACTGAAATGCATGGTTAAAACAGCAGAAAAAATAATTGTTGCTTCCCTGTCCACTCCCCAGGACTTGTACAACACAAGAACCAGAAACCGGACAGGAAAAATCACTACTGACCATTCACACCCTGAACACAACCTCTTTTAGCTCCTCCCTTCTGGCAGGCGCTACAGAGCTTTGTTTACCACAACTGCCAGACACAGGAACAGTTTCTTTCCCCAGGCAATCACCCTGATTAACAACTCACCATAATTATATTCCCTGCTTCATATCTATAAGTACTGCATTAACAGAACTGTAAGTAATCACATCATCCATGTATGTTACACACACTACTGCTGCTGCATGTTACACAAAAAGCATAATATTGCACAATACTATTATTTGCACTTCTATCAACTACTGTATCAAATACTATGTATCTGGTAAGGGACATTTTAGAATCCAGATGCCCACTGCAAAATATCTATTTTGTTCATTCAACTATTTCTGTGTTGATTTGGATGTACTGAATTTCTTTGGCCATGGTTTAGCTGCCTTAGCTGAGGCAACTCAGTTTGGGACTAGGGGTTCCCAAAGGTTATTGAGGTTCAATAATAATAATAATAATAATAATAATAATAATAATAATAATAATAATAATACATTCATATTAATCCAGTAATTGTTGTAATTCTTCTTCTTCTTCTTCTTATTATTATTATTATTATTATTATTATTATTATTATTGAACCTCAATAAAGTACCACAGTTCATATTTTATCACATGCTATTTAATTAATTACCTATTTACTGCTATTATTTTCTAGCATGATCTTTTGTATTCAACCTTCAAGTTCGTCCCAGCAGCAAAGCATTGTGGGAAGGCATGGAACCGTGAAACCCTAAAGTATGGCGGATGGGGAAGAGCCGTAAGTAGCGTTGAATGAACGAACTGTTTTGGGGAAGAAATATTGTGATATTTTGGCCAGTGGCCAGTATAACAAGGGCTTGCTTGAATCCTCTCTTATTCTCTCATTTTAGGGCGAAGAAAAGACAGAGAATAGAGGAGCAGCCTGAGAAGTTAGTGATGAAATGCTAAGCGCTGGCTGCAGGTTTGAGTATTGCACAGCATAGGGAGTGTGAAAATTCATCCTTTTTCATCAAAGTTCAGTATATCCAGGTAGCTAAAAAAAACTGCGGGTGTAGTAAAAGTAGTAACGTAAACCCCCAAGTTGGATTGTAACCGGTGAATTATTTTAATTCCGGATTGTATTTATTTTTAGACGTGACATGGCTAACGGCTAACTATGTTAGCTTACGTTTCAATACAAACAAGGCCTGTAAACGGATCCGAGAGAATTAATAAGCAAGTAAAAGCTAATGTGAAGCAGTGATGAATTTTCACATAATACACTGTGGCCAAGGTTAGCTGTTCTGTCATCAATCTCGACTGTTGCTTGTGTTTTAGATTTTTTTGTATTCTATGGAGCTGTGAAACACACACACACATACACACACAGGAGCTATTTTAGGGAGCTGTGAAACACACACACACACAAGGTTAATATAAGTAGCAACAGACTCAATTCATCCCTCGAACAAAACATAGATGTGTTTTTTTCCTGCTAAATCCTGGATGTAAAATCCAGGTGTGATCTAATTCCACTAATGCAAGTGTCAGTGTTAAGTCCAGGATGAGATTGTTTTTGCTTATTCAAGTCTGTATTTAAAAAGTAAACAAGATCTGTTCCCATTAATTCAGTGCTTGGTGTGAAATTTCAGGTTCACAAGTGGACAGTGTAAGAAAGCAAAACGATGAGGGCGAAGATCTTAATGAAGATGAAGTTTATTCCAACGTAGCAGTGACAAAATACATGAAGTACGAGTCAAGAAGAACACAGGACAAATCCTGTTCAAGCATTTTATACTGTTTTTCCTCTTTGTAGTTTAAATGTAGTTTGAATGTGTATTGAGCGTAAGAACTGAATGTCTCCCAAATGGCTGGGTCACACATTGTTATCTAGCCAGATGTGTTTAAATGTTAATCATGGTCACGTACACTTAGGCTTGATATTGTTACAGTTATCACCCAAATGGTCACTTTAAATGGTAATCGCGGTCACGTAGACCCTTTGTTTAGTGACGGTCCTTGATGTTCTTGACGGACTTGATTTAATCAAGTTTATTCATTTAGAGTTCTTATTACGTATTACCTTATAATACTTAGGCTTTTTTATGAATGAGCTGTTGTATCTTGGAGTGGAATCTGGGTGCATAAAATCTGTAATAAGAGTACATAATTACAACAATAGGAAACATCTTGAGTATGATTAATGCCAAGGGAGCAACAGACTAATTTCTTTAAAAAAAAAAAAAACAAACTTTAAATTGATCGTGAAGAAAAATCTACTTTATTGATTAGTTCTATGTTGGCAGCAGTTTGTTGGACAGTTAGGTGTCATGAGCTTCTTCCATAATTGATCAAATAAGCTTCACTTTTATACTAGTAGGTCCAGAAGCATTGTCATGGGTTTTGGTTTAGCATCTTTCATGCAAACATACTTTTAAAATACTACTTTGAAACTATATTATAAATGAATTGAAAGTCAGATGGTCATCTTACCAAGTTGGGCTTCAATACTACAAAAGTGACATTTTAACCTTCATTTAGTCGTTTTAATTTATCCTGGTCAGTGTCATGGTACAGTGTAAACTATATGGGTTGCCAGTTCATTGCAGGGAGCCATGTGAGCGCGTACACACACACTCATTCACATCTAAGGGCAGTTTTGCTTGGCCAGTCCTACATGGGGTGAACATGCTGCTTATTAGACCATCCAGGATTTTGAGGAGTTTTATTGACTTATCTCGGTCCGATCAGTTTTGATTTTTGGTGTAGGCTAGATGACTTATTTTCTATTTGTTTGTTTTTATTTTTTTAAGATTTATGTGCTGATTGTAAATAATTTCAAATTAACAAACAGATTTTTTACAGAATGGCAGTGGATGTTAGCAGCAGCAGTGATTGGGATGGGCGATGGAGCCATGTGCAGAAGTTTCTGGAGAGGTCTGGACCCTTCACACACCCTGATTTTGAAGCAAGCGAGGAGGTAAATAATACATTTTGACATTAAGTTGAATTATTTATGATGAATTTTTTTTGCAAATAGGTTTATTGCTTGTATTCCGTTTTTTTTCTTAAACAGACACTCCAGTTTTTATTGAAAACATGCAAAATTCTCGTGATTGGAGCAGGAGGCCTTGGCTGTGAGCTCCTAAAAAACCTGGTAAAGTGCACATGCAGTTAAAAGATGGGTTAGGCAAACAAATTTGCCATTTGTGTATGTACATCTCGTACCATAGTTTACACTGAATACTGTTCACCATTAGCCTGTGTTTTTTAGTGTCTGTGATTTTGTTTTTATTTATTTATTTTTCCTCTCCTTTAGGCACTATCAGGGTTTCAGAACATTCATGTCGTAGACATGGACACTATTGATGTGTCTAATCTGAACAGACAGTTTCTCTTTAGGCAAGGATTCAGTTTATTCTGATTTTTACTACACCTCATTTCAGATCAAAGTTGTTGCTAGTTGAGTTTAATATTCAGCTTTTTGTGTTTAAAGGCCTAAAGATGTTGGCCGTCCTAAGGCAGATGTAGCAGCTGACTTCATCAACAGTCGAGTTCCAGGATGCCATGTTGTCCCGTATCCTTCATCACATAAACAAGCCGTTTATTTATTTTGTCATAACTCAATACCTGTTCTTTGTCTATTTTGGAGCTTTTCTTCCTTAACCGGTGTAATTTAGACATTTTAAGAAAATTCAAGATTTTGATGAATCTTTTTACAGACGTAAGTTTAATGTAAAAACAAGGTGTAATTAGGCAGTTTTATATTGTTCTGAAGAACTTGTCACTTCTTTATCTTCTTTTTTTTTTTAACAGAATTCCACATAATTGTGTGCGGCCTGGACTCCATCATTGCTCGTCGCTGGATGAATGGAATGCTGGTGAGAAATGCTTCGGTCCCCTTCATCCTTCTATCATTCACATATTCAGAAACATTCTCAATAGTGGATCAAGATGAAATTAAAGCACAGTTGTTTTCGGAATGACGTAAATGTTAAGAGTGTACATCTATACTAAGGATCTGAGTTAGATCCAGTTCATTTATTTCTCTAGTGGAACAGTTGGAATTAGATGATTAAATGTCTGGAGTGAAAAATTGCTAGACACTTTCTATCTGTGTTCCTCTCAGTTGTCACTGCTTATGTATGAAGACGGGGCTTTGGATCCCAGCTCCATAATCCCCCTAATAGATGGAGGTACAGAAGGCTTTAAAGGGAATCTGAGGGTTATCTTGCCTGGCATGACAGCCTGCATAGACTGCACACTGGAGCTGTATCCTCCACAGGTAGTCTGCTTTCTTATATAAACTGTTACATTGCTGTGATTTCTGCTTTATCACATAATTGTCACAAATACTTGGATTAAATTTAGTTTAAGAATCTAAAACAAAACAAGCTCAACCTGTGCATATTCAAAGAACAGTTTTTAAACGATCACTTAATTTATTGATAGAAGTTATCCAGCACTAACTGACCCTGTCTGGAACAGTAATTTCCCCTTCAGTCAAACACATTTAACTAATAATTGGGTTTAATTTGTCTGGACGCACCCAGGCTTGCCGGTACTGTTGCATCTAGACAATATTTAAATAGTATCTTTCTAGCAATGCAAAGTAGTCTAAACTCTTTACTCTATGCACTATGCACAATTTATAAGAAATTCTGAGCATGCCACAAGCAGACCATCATACAGTCAGTCAGTCCTGGTGTAAGTGATGCTTTGGTGTTTCAGTGTTTGAGCAACATTTTTTTATGCTTTTATTTTTGAAATGTTTTTATATGGGCTGTATGAATGAAATGCTCATTTAGAATGTTTTTTCACACCACTGATGCTTAATACAGAACATTTAAACTGATGTATATAAATGATCACAGCTTCCAGTAATCATAAATTGAATAGCATGAACAGTAATTGGTCCATTGGCACGTTATGTACGATTCATTGCTTTGACACTGAGGGTGTCTGTCGTTCTGTTGTGTGTTTTCAGGTTAATTTCCCAATGTGCACTATTGCATCAATGCCGCGGCTGCCCGAGCACTGCATCGAGTATGTAAGAATACTGCAGTGGCCCAAAGAGAAACCATTTGGAGGTAGTACATATCTCTGGCACATGCTACGTTTTCTGCTATATATTCTATACATAGATCATGTGAACAAGCTTACAAAACCTTCTAAATACTCTTTATAGCCATACACACACTGTCCACTTTATTAGGAGCATAATACGTATATATTATAAACTTACACACTTTGACTATAGTGTGGATGTTGGTACCAGATGGGCTGATTATAATATCATTGTATTATAATATTTTATAATAGACGTGTATGTAATTAACATATTTTTCTGTATTCTCGTCAGTCCTTTCTAAACTGAGTGATATTTTAATAGAAAGGAACCCCATCAGAGACTAGGTCACTTCTGGGTTGAAAAAAGTTAGACATAAAGATAAGATAGAAGCTGACATCTCAAACTGTACACCTAAACATCATCTCACAACAGATGATGAACGAATATCTTGTCATTGCCACTGATAAGCTGTAAGAAGATACACAACTTAAATATTGTCTTCTTTATTGTTATTGAAAGGAAGAGAATGTTGCTGATAAATATATTCAAAGGCTACATGCTGGACTTCGTCACAGAAGGCTTTTAATGGATGGTAACTGAATGCCATTAACAAGCCCTCTTATGACAAGCTTATGGTAGATGTACTTGATTTTAAAATACAATGAGTTTAGCTTCCAGGAAGGTTAACATATACCTGCTAACGGTTAAAGCTCTTGGCTGCTGTAGGTTGCGAGATCAAAGGTTGTGAGTTCAAGTACCAGTTTTTGGACTATGAAGGTCTTAACCCTTTCTGGTGTTCTGTATCATGACTGACCTGTCCTTTGGTTTCGTAACAATTTTACTGTCACATACTTTCATATGTAACCATATGGGATTTCTTCTTTGAAAATGTCCATGAATATGAATAAAAAGCTATATGTATAGATCGCACATACAGAGCCACGACAGCGTCTTCCAATTCTGTGCAGATGGTGTAGCTCTGGATGGTGATAATCCTGAACACATTCAGTGGGTGTTTCAGAAGTCTCTAGAGCGAGCAGCTGAGTTCAACATCACTGGAGTCACCTACAGACTCACACAAGGTAACTGCATGAGGAAGCTCAGGGTTGAGTTTCTGTAGTATCTTTAATAGTAATCTTCTCCAAATTACAGTTTCTGATTCATTAGGTTTCTTGCTCTGGTTTTTCAGGTGTGGTTAAACGAATTATCCCTGCTGTTGCATCCACCAATGCAGTCATTGCTGGTATGTCCAGACCACACACATTGCTCCCATTTTACATGCAATATTCTCAATAATAACCCAGGATTCATTTATTGCTTATGTAATATTATTAAAAACAGAAGGACTTATTGTTTCCATACGTTATTGCGAATCTTGGTTTAGGGTATGAATCTGGTGTGAATCTGTAATTTCCATAGTAAGATTAAGAATAAACACATAGATGTCAGTTGGTCAGCTGTATGAGCCTGAACAACAATGCTCAGATTTCTTTTTAGTTTCATTCGAATTTTAAGTATTAATTAATTAACACCTTCAGGTGAGTCAAATGAATCCTTCAAAAGAAGAAAACATAGTGTTATACAAATGTAAAATTGTATATCATTCAAATGTTTGCCACATTTTTAGTTTTTTTCTTTGTGAGCCAACTTAACACATTATAAGCAAACAAATAATAGCCACATGACTAGAATATTCCATCAAATTAAGATATTTCTGGATCACAGAATCTGTGAAAAAAAAATCAGATAAGATTAAATGAATACTTGTGATGATTGCAATTTTGAGTGTAATATAAAGAATTTAATAATCAAAAATAGTCTCTAATGGTTAATATGCAAATTGTGAGTTTGTTTAGTGCTTAAATCCTTAAATAAACAAATATGCTTTTTATTATATATTATATTTTTGCTTGTTTGCTGCTGAATCTAGAAATATTCATTTTAATAATTTTGACATTGACTTTTCATTGGGGGGAAAAAAGTTGCTACTTTTGTTAAATGTCATTCTTTGTGGAAGACGAAGCAAAATGGTCCATTTTCAAATGATGGAGTTTTCCCATGTGATCGATTTTGAGAACCCTCACATGACACACTACATCATTCTTCTCAATCTGAGATCTCAGGGGACTCTGGTGGTTACATATGAAACCTTCTGTTGGACTTTATTTCTGCCACCGTGATGAGTTCCTTCAGGAATTTTTTTTTAGCCATGCGTTATGGTTTTCACTAGAGTTTGTAATATGTCCTGATGCTGCACATCACCAGCAATAACAGACACTGCTCATAAATAGAACATACACTATATGCTAGCATTCTACAGTTTGCTTCCCGTTGAAGAAGTAAATCAGCTGAGATGGTAATATTGTTCTTTAGGCCATTTAGAACCAAAATCATTGCTAATATTTAAGCAATATCCTAGGAGCAGGCATGCTGTGTGATTCAGCCTTAGGCTATTTTGCTCCGTCAATGAAATAGCTCCCAGAGAAGCGGGATAGAACATTGTGCGCTATTGCTGGAATTGGAATTTTATTTATTTTTATTTTATTTTATAGACAACAGAGTGATCTGTCTAATTAGTGGACCAGAAATAACTGATGAAGCATATTCTTTATTGAGGATAATCAATTAACATTTAAATTTTTGCCCTCTACTGAGGATGAGAATCACTAAGTTTATTACTTTCTTAATTATGGTGAGATTGTTCAAACACACCACAAATCACGAGTCGTGATGAAGAAACATTCAGTCTGTAAAATCTTACAATGACACTGAAACCCCACATGAACAGCAGGTGGAACTATGGGCTGTTTGACCAGAGCACTAGCTATAGGGTCGTCATGCATAATAGTGACAGCAGTGGGAAGGCATAGAGTCCTAGATTTGGCCAAATTGTTTGCTTTGTGCTTCCTGGCTCTTTCTCTGTTTATAAACAGCCCAAACATCCACTGTGTTGTACGTGTTCCAAATTAATTGTACCATCTTGTGGATTTGTTGATCTCTGAGGGCAAAATTACAACATTTCCAGTGTTACATCTGAGGTCACTGTTGTCGGTATCTATGTCAGAAAGAGACAGTTAATATACAGCCAGCGAAGTTAATAAAATGGACAGCCAGTTGTAAATTTCTGACCACCTTTCCAGAGACAGCTGTTTTTTGTCAAAAAAGATTTGTATGGCCTTCACGCCTATGAACTGCACAGGTGTCAGATGGCTGTTATCATAATTGACTTTCAATCCTAGATCTTTCACATCTGAGATTAGTAGCCCTATCAGGTTTGTCCCTTGCTGATGGCCCTGTCCAGACAGCAGTCGGTCGTTCAGGTCGGCAGAATACACACAGGCCTTAGATGATGGCCCTGTCCAGACAGCAGTCGGTCATTCAGGTCGGCAGAATACACACAGGCCTTAGATGATGGCCCTGTCCAGACAGCAGTCGGTCATTCAGGTCGGCAGAATACACACAGACCTTAGATGATGGCCCTGTCCAGACAGCAGTCGGTCGTTCAGGTCGGCAGAATACACACAGGCCTTAGCTGATGGCCCTGTCCAGACAGCAGTCGGTCATTCAGGTCGGCAGAATACACACAGGCCTTAGATGATGGCCCTGTCCAGACAGCAGTCGGTCATTCAGGTCGGCAGAATACACACAGGCCTTAGATGATGGCCCTGTCCAGACAGCAGTCGGTCATTCAGGTCGGCAGAATACACACAGACCTTAGATGATGGCCCTGTCCAGACAGCAGTCGGTCGTTCAGGTCGGCAGAATACACACAGGCCTTAGCTGATGGCCCTGTCCAGACAGCAGTCGGTCGTTCAGGTCGGCAGAATACACACAGGCCTTAGCTGATGGCCCTGTCCAGACAGCAGTCGGTCATTCAGGTCGGCAGAATACACACAGACCTTAGATGATGGCCCTGTCCAGACAGCAGTCGGTCGTTCAGGTCGGCAGAATACACACTGGCCTTGCAGAGGCTGTAGATCAATTCTCATGTATTGTGTGGGGTGCCACAGCAACTGGACACAAGTAAACAGTAAAGCTCCATTATTTCAGATAAAAACCTCTTTGCTGATCTGAAACAAACTACTGTTGAACTGTAAACGCAAATTTGTAAACCAAAAGTGTGAAATGTTAAATTATTGTTAAACAAATATGTTGTTTTGTTTGGTTGTTTGTTTGTCTTTACAGCTGCTTGTGCTACAGAAGTTTTTAAGATCGCTTCAAGGTAACATTAAAGACGACATTTCTCGTGAACATGATATTCAGTTCATTTCACAAGACCGTTTGCATGAGACACTAATATTTGTTGGTATATTTGTTTGTTTGTTTTTCAGTGCTTATGCTCCTTTGAATAATTACCTAGTGTTTAACGATGTGGACGGCTTGTACACGTACACCTTCGAGGCAGAGCGGAAGGTATGCTTGCTGTTGGATTTCACAAATTATCCTCACACATTACAGTCGAAGCTGCTTATAGTTAGTCGCACATTCGTCTGATCCCTAAAAGTGTACTATCTTGCTGCCTTTGGCCCATCTAACAGGAGAATTGCACAGCATGTAGTCAAGTCCCTCAGAAGCTACAGTTCCCTCCGTCTGCTAAACTACAGGAAGTGCTGGAGTATCTGACAGAGAATGCCTCCTTGTGAGTACAGAATAACTTCTACCATAACAGTATCCTTCACTAAGGAATAAGAACACTTTAAAACACCCATCAATTAATATGTTTCAGACAAATGAAATCTCCAGCGATCACTGCAACACTCGAAGGCAAAAACAAAACTCTTTATTTGCAGGTGAGTCGTTGTGAAGCTTGAAATTATATTTGAAATGCTTTTGAAAGATGATTTAGATTCTGGTATGTGTGTGTGTGTGCGCGCTTGTCTAGAGTGTGGCTTCAATTGAAGAAAGAACAAGGCCCAATCTGTGCAAAACTTTAAAAGGTGAGATCTACAGTCAGCTGAAGAATTATTGGCACCCTTGATAACGATGGGTTGGATTATAAATAGGTTATGAAAAGCGTAACTGTGGTTAAGTAACTTATCATGAGAGCAACCAGACTTTTAATTGGTTTACATTTCCATTAGGAAAAGGATGTTTTTATCCAGAAGAACAAGTCAGTTATTGGCACCACTTGAAATTTGTATTAACAAAATGTAATTAAAATATTTCAGTTTTTCAGTCATTTTTATTGTGAGATTGTGTTTTGTAGAGACATCTCAGATTCCTCGCTCTGTATCATCCCTGTGACATCAGGCAATATGGATGTTGTGCTGTACTGGTTTAGGGATATTTTCTAAATAGGAAGTACTAAATGCAGATAATTGTGACAAATAATTTGGTTAAATACATATTTTGAATTTTATTTTTGTATTACATTTTCTAGTCGTTTACACCTCTCTTATTTTAAGTGCCAGCTTAAGCTATTTAATTAAAAACTAAGTTTTTTTTTTATTCATCTATACAAAGGGTGGCAGTAATTTTATATGGTGTATAATTGTTGATTGAGAATGAAATAATTTAATCATGAATGTCAATGATGTGAATCATTTCTCTCTCTCTTTTTAAATGCGTTTCTATGTTTGGATTGTTCTAGAACTGGGATTGACTGATGGACAGGAGTTAGCTGTGGCTGATGTCACCAGTCCACAAACAGTTCTCTTCAAGCTTAACTTCACTTCCTGAACACAACTAGTCCTGGACATTATATAATATCCCCTTCTATATATAATGTCCTTCTCTCATTTACAGAAAAACTGCATTGGAACCTCTTAGATGAAATGGAGTAATATTTAAGAATATATTTCCTTGTGTATATATAAGGCACTTTGCAGTGTATGCAGGACTACTTCTTTTATCATAATTCTCCTATTCACCTGAAAAACCCTGGAAAAGCTTTCCAAGTTCAACAGTTATTCAAAGGGTCATTTTATAAATCGGTTTCACAAACAATGAGAGAGCAGAGAAGAGATTTCTAGCTCATACAGCATTCTAAACTGGGGATGAAGGTCTATTTTGAACATTTAATGACAATTAATGGTTGTATTAAAGTTTTTTTTTTTTGGTCCATCTGTTAAATGTAAATATTTCTTCACTTGTATGCTTGTCAGTGAAAATGCTCTGTAATAAAAGGAAGCGTTTGCAGGGCTTTTGAAGAAAGTTTTCCCATTTTAATAACTGTAGGTTTTTGTGATGTAAAAAAATGAAACCAAGATCATTCATGTCAGACCTTTTTCCACTTTTAATGAGAAAATACAGAATATAAAATTATAATATAAATCAATTAGAAACATTTTAGATGAAAGTAAGAAAACAACCTGCTTGCCTAAGTGTGCACACCCTTATATAACTGGGAATGAGGCTGTGTTCACAATAAACCACTCACATTTAATTTTGTGCAAAAGTATTTATTATACAGCTGTCCTTGAATTATTCAGATTTTCCTCAAATTGAAGATCAGATGTTCCTGTAGGATTGTATTTACATTTCTGTTTCATCTGACTTTTTTAGACATGATGCATAAAGAGTTTATAACTCGGGCATGGTACATTTTGCATACTCTCTCATCTTCAGATGTCTGGACTGGGTGGTAAGGGTGGAAGACTCAACTAAACCACCTTAAACCATGCGGCATCATGTGTTATCTTCTGATGAGATTAATTTCAAAAGGTACATGGTATGATGGTCACCAAAAGATCATCATACCCATGGTGGTGGCAGCATTGTGCTTCAAGGCTGATTTTCTTCAGGAAAAAATGGCTTTTTTCAAGCTCCAAGGAATCATGAATAGCTACAAATAATGCTTGATTTTGGTGCAAAACTTTCTGGTGTTTAAAATATGAAAGGATATTTCAAAATTTAAGCACAATAATAACCCAAAAACATGCATAAAAATGAACAAAGTAATGCCTTAATCAAAAGATCAATGTTTTTGAATGACCAAGCCAGAGCCAAGACTTGAATATCTTTTAGGGTAAACTGAAGTAGCTGTGCACATGAGATGTTCTTACACGTTCATAGATGTAGAAAAAGTAGCAAGATATTCTATACTGAGAGACTTTTACCCAAAGGATAATGTGGCATAATAAAATCCAAGGGGTGCTTAATCACAGTATAGTTTAGGTGTATGCATTAATGCAAATAGGTTAAAAAGAAGTTTTTTATTTTTTCCTTTATTTCCCTAAAATATTTCTGATTGTTTACACAGAATTTTTGCCACACATTAAGTCTTTCAACGTTTACCGAGTAATGCATACTAACAAATTCATCCTTCTGAGGAATAAATTATATAAAATAAAAAATCCTTTGTACATTTTCTGTCCCACAAAAAAAATTCACATAAACACTTATTAAACAGGTTTAAGCCCGTTTGGATAATTACTTATTTTTTATCATATTTCCATGACACTGCAACAGAAGCATGGTACTTTTTGATATGTCGGCACTCAACTGAGGGAACAAAGAGAAACTATATGAATGTGTATGGTCAATTATTTATGTTGATGTGGATAATCACTTTAATATTAGCATAGTCCTAAAAAGAGCCATAACTAAGTAACTGATTGCTACGCTGTATGGTTTAGAGACCGTAGCAGTGAGAAAAAGGCACGAGGCAGAGATGGAGGTAGCAGAGATGAGGATGTTGAGGTTCTCTTTAGGAGTGACGAAGATGGACAGGATTAGGAACGGGCACATCAGAGGGACAGCTCAGGTTGGATGTTTTGGGGACCAGGTCAGAGAGGCTAGATTGAGATGGTTTGGGCATGTACAAAGGAGGGAGATGGTTATATTGGTAGAAGACTGTTGGAGATGGAGCCTCCAGGTAAGATGTCAATAGGAAGGGCAAAGAAAAGATACATGGATGTGTTGAATGAGGATATGAAGTTAATTGGTGCGAGAGCAGAGGATGCCAAGGATAGACCTGGTTGGAAACAGATGACTAACGGGATCCCTAACGGGAAAAGCCAAAAGAATTAGAAGAAGAAAAATGTATTAACTGATTGTCAAGTTTCCTATTTGATGAATGCTTCTCTGCAAGTAGATATGTGAGAGCAGTTAATAACTCTCAGTAATAATGGTTCTCTGATTAATGATGGTCTTGTAGTATAACTGCATTATTTCAAATCAGTATCCGGAGCTCATGACTTATGCTGGGTCACTTAGAACTGAAAAACAATAGAACAGGATAAAAGCTCTTTAGAGTCATTTTGGTAATGTCAGTGTGGTAAAAATATATTGTCAACCCATAATTTTGCATTTATCTGACAGATTTAAGAATGACTAATTTATATTTGTTCTATGCTATACTGTATATATTATTCACATATACAAATATATTCAACTAAATTTTATTGTTTAAAAAGGTTTCCATTTATAAAAGTTGATTTCTCGATTTCACATTTTCCATAAAATATGTCTTGTAAAAGGCCAGAAGAAAATAAATTTAAAAGGTCACATGTGGGCAAATTAAAACTCAACAGCAATATGATGATTGTTTATTCTGCATCCTAAAATAAGCAAATTCTCTTCTATTATCAATTTTTGATTACAGTGGTATTTAAGTGGCTCCAGTTGTTTACACTCCCCATGCTGCTTAATTATACATAGAAAAGGATTACATTTAAAATCTGAATGCTCTCTGTATTCACAGTAGGAGAGGATGTGGATACGTAAAAAAAAATCATAATAATAAAAAAAAGAATAACAATAATAATTCTACATAATAGCACATATGTGATGTAATAGTGTCTCTGCATAGAGCTTGGACAGTACAAACTAAAACACAGAATACAACCAAAGTGAATGATTTGCTTCCATATAGCAATTAAATCTCTCCTGAAATAGTAATTCCATCTCTGAAAAAATGACACAAATTATGTGTTTAATTTCCATGGTGGCTGAGTGATCAGCACATTTTGCTTCATCCCTCTGGGGCTATGGGCCACTTTCTGTCTCTGCCCTGTGTGCGTGAAGTTTGTATGTTTTCCCAGTATTTTGGAGGTTTCTTCCAGGTACTCCATTTTCCTCTACTGGTCTACCACCATGCAGTGGGTTGGCACCCTATCCATAACTGATAGATTTGAGGAATTTAATAAAATAAATATCAAACGCATATATAATATAAAATGCAATATTAATTGTACATTATTATAATGTAGATTTTACCTAATAGGATGTGTATGGTGTAGCTTCAGTAGTGGTTCTATCTTAAATCATTTTAAAAAGGTGTTTGCAAAGATGGAAAGGCACAGTTTAGTAGCTTACCCTTATTTCTGAGAGTGTTCAAATGAGGTTACACCCAGAGGTAAGGTTTCAGCTTTGAACAGGCAGTTATTACAACACTGGAAACTATATTGGAAAACAATTTCCATACACAAAAAAAATCATAGTAAATGTATCTAAGGTTATTTTATGTAAACCTTACATGGAGCCTGTGATTATTCTTCTAGGAAAATGTAAATTCATTTATCTAACAATTTTCTTTGTATATTTGCTTTTTTATTCAAATTTGAATTTAGATGAACACTTTCATTGCTACTTAAGAAACACTAATCACCCACAACAGTTACAGCTCTCCAATGTGTTAATGCACTCCATACATCTGGGTGAGAAACATAAAAAGGCTGAACCAAGAAAACCATACTGGGATAACTGTTCTTTCAAAACATTTAATAATACAATAGCCTTAGGCAAACACAGCTGATACAATGCAGGAAATATTCGAAATCCACCAACAGAGCTCACCTCATTTTAGCATGCAATAGGTTAGAAATTAAAAATGTGAGTAGTAAATGTAACCCATAAAATCAAATAAAATTTACACTTTGAGTATTAACTTTTATAGTATTATTTCTATAAATTAATTTTGCACTGCATTTAAAGCGTTTAAATAAATCTAAAAATGTTTTTTGTTTTGTTTTGTTTTGTTTAAAAGTCACAGATTTGTTTGTCATATATACTGTAACATGTTTTAATGTGAAGTTTAATAAAGAATGACATTAGAATAATAAAATGTTTTGGTCCATACTACAGTCATATGCATAAATATGGGCACCCCAACAGAAAAATCACATCAATATTTAGTAGAGCCTCCTTTAGCAGAAATAAGTCTCTAGACACATCCGATAGCCTGTAATGAGTGTCTGGATTCTGGATGAATGTGGCTGTTGGACCATTCCTCCTTACAAAACATCTCCAGTCAAAGAGAACAACAACTTGCAATTGGCCACCTTAAATACCTTTTCTCATGATTGGATGCACCTCTCTATGAAGTTTAAGACTTAATGAGCTCACCAAACCAATTGTGTGTTCCAATTAATCAGTGCTAAGTAGTTACAGGTATTCAAATCAACAAAATGGCAAGGGTGGCAAATTTATGCACCTGTCTAATTTCGTTTTGATGCATATTGCACTATTGTTATCCAATATTGTTATCCAATAAACCTCATTTCACTACTGAAATATTACTGTGTCCTTCAGTTATTTGATAGATCAAAATGAAATTGCTGATCCAAACATCCAAATATTCATTCATTCATTCATTCATCTTCTACCGCTTATCCGAACTACCTCGGGTCAAGGGGAGCCTGTGCCTATCTCAGGCGTCATCGGGCATCAAGGCAGGATACACCCTGGACGGAGTGCCAACCCATTGCAGGGCACACACACACACACTCATTCACTCATGCAATCACACACTAGGTACAATTTTCCAGAGATGCCAATCAACCTACCATGCATGTCTTTGGACCGGGGGAGGAAACCGGAGTACCCGGAGGAAACCCCCGAGGCACGGGGAGAACATGCGAACTCCACACACACACAAGGTGTGAGGCGGGAATCGAACCCCGACCCTGGAGGTGTGAGGCGAACGTGCTAACCACTAAGCCACCATGTCCCCCCCCAACCAAATATTTATAAATGAAAATCATGGAATTTGTCAGGGGTTCCTAAACTTTTGCATACGACTATGCTGTTTTGTTTGTTATGTCTATAACTTACAGATAAACAACTTAAAACATGCATTACCTGTAAATAGGGGGGGAAGGAAATACTGTTAAAAATAGTTGAAGATCTATTTTCATTAAATCTATCAAGCTTTCGTTTCATTTCAGTTTTCAGTGATTTCACAACTATGAAGCACAATGCATGAGTTATTATGGCTGTAGTTTCTCTGTGGTGTCCAAACTGAATGAAGCAGATAAGTAAATCAGTGCCCCTCACTTCGCCCACTGATAATCAACATTAAAGTAATCTGCTTTAGAGTAATAACTGCAGAGGTCTGCTGAAGCAGATGGTGTTTTGATTAAGTTTGTAGCGATGGATAAAGCCTTATCCTGCCTTGTGCACAGGATGACTTTAAGTGAACTTGCTGTCTGAGTCGCCCACACACACACACACACACACTCACACACACACACACGAGCAACAAGACATCTGTAGTGTAGGTATTATATGCTGTAAAGTACACAAGACCTCAATTCAAGGCAATTTGTTGCTCTGTTGTTGATTTTATTTATTTCTTTCTTTGTTTTACTTTATTTCTTTTAGACAGGTCTGGTGCTGGATACAGAAGTGACTGACTGTGTTCATGCCGAACTGGAGGATATTTACAGACAGAAGACACGCACGTTAATGTACATGAACAATACGGGGTGTGACTGAGAAACGCGAGCACACGCGCGAGACACAGAGATTCTGCACAAGCTCATTATCAACTCATGCAACTTACAAATCACTTTCAGTCACTTTTAGGTCACTTTCGTTACAAGTTTATGTGCGTTGTGGACCTGAAGTTTTTATTTTTTCATTTTTTTATCCGTTGACATAAAGTTCCAGGATGATTTTTCGATGCAAAAAAATGTTTTTGACTTTCCTCAGCATCAGACATCCGACACATCTTTAGCTCCACACAAGGATTCAAAGTGATGTTGAGCTAAAAGTGCAACACCTTTAACCCTCTTCTTCTTCTTTTTCTTCTAACAGCTACAGGGGTTTAGAAGGTAAGATCCATCCATATTTAGTTATTTATGGTTGCTATTGATTTGTAGTCTTTTACAGTGCTATTTAGTACAATTCTATTGTGTGTTATGCTGTAAAAACAGTTTAGGGGTCATCATATATATTTGAGCAAAATATATATTTGAGTAGTGTTTTGTAAAAACGTAAATGTTTTGAAGTTTTTTTTGTAATTATTTTAATATTTATACATTGTATTTATGATAAATAATTAATAAATTATTTTATAAATTAAAAGAATTTTATTATCATTTTTTTGTAATTATTGATATAAACCATAAAGGACACATATTCTGTAAACTATACTTCTCAGGGTATGTTCATTATTAACTAATTCTAAAACACATTTATTTTATTTATTTATTTATTTATTTATTTATTTACATATAAGAACCCTCATCTTTACATCTTTGTATTGACTACCAAGTTATGCCATGCTGTGAGCTTAAAATGAGTTCTCTGTTTTTCTTAATTAAATATCCAAACTTTTGAATAGGCAAGTGATTTGAAGAAGCTGGAAAGAATAGAATATACAGGATATTAGAGAGAGAAGATCAAGATCAGATTAACTCAAAGGACATTAATACTAAGACTAATCTCTCTCTCTCTCTCTCTCTCTCTCTCTCTCTCTCTCTCTCTCTCTCTCTCTCTCTCTGTGTGTGTCTTAGAGAAGCAGTGCATGTCAGTATTTATTACTTAGTTTAACCCTTTAACTCTTAATATCAGTATTGTCCATCATTTTAATATTGGGCTGAAATAAGAATTCTCATTGCAATTCATGCTTGTACATGTAGTCTAATAACTGCTGAATATAAAACAAAATGATCACTAAGCATTCTCTTTCTCTCCTGGTCTCCTGCTTACCGCCAGTAGATGTGTGAGAAGCTGTTTGTGATTGCACTGCTGCTGCTGATGTGTGTGTGGGTCCTATGTGCTCAGTCAGTGTCCAGCAGCAACCGAAGCTCTAGGGGACATCCAGGTGAGTGCTCTCTCTCTCTCTCTCTCTCTCTCTCTCTCTCTCTCTCTCTCTCTCTCTCTCTCTCTCTCTCTCTCTCGCTCTCTCTCGCTCTCTCTCAGGACTCATTACTGGACACACACCAGAAGCGCTCCCTTGGGAAAACCTTCAGACCATCTCTAATGACTAAATAAGATCTAATTGTGGCAAAACTAACTCAAACCTTCTACACATACAACTATACTGACTCAGAAATCAGGCTAGCTGTCATCTTTTCCACAAGCACGCAGTCCTGTAATTAAAGTTGCAGTCAGTCAATTACCAGTGTATTTTATGATGTTGCATCATGTTTGGCATGCAATGACAATATATTACTGTCTTACTGTTAGCAATGTAGCAATAACTCTATAGAAAGCATTGCCTGGGTGAGGGAGATGATCAGCACCTTGCTTTTAGTGGTGTGACACTTGGGCTAGGATTACTGGCTGACTCTCCACCAACCTGGGTAGCACAGATTACATGCACAAAACCAATCCTGCATAATCTGCCCAATGCACTGGAGTTTCTCATTGGGCCTGCCGTTGAAGAAGCCCTGGACTGGAAAGCATTAGTTTTGTATATATATATATATATATATATATATATATATATATATATATATATATATATATATATATATATATATATATATATATATATATATTAAACCCAGCATGGTCAAATAGACCATCTGTGTGGCAAACTTAGTTCACAACAAACACTGAAATGTACCAATACCACAAGGGTACTGTCTGTGACACACACACAAGTACAATCAGGATACTGTTGTATTTGGGTTTTTATCTATTTTCACCAAGGAGCCAGCCATTTGGGACATCATTTCCTTGCACACATTATGGTGTACAGTATCACAATGGTGCTTTTTTCGAGCCAGACAGGTGATGGTCTAGATTCACTGAGAAATCTAGGTACTCAGTTACCCCATGTTTTCTGATTTCCTACCGATGATTGCAGCTGCAGTGGTAGTTTACTTGGTTTCCATTTCTGCTTTTACTTTCTGCCTCTCCGTACTAAATGACACATGGATACTATGACCCAGCCATTCAGGAAACACTCCTTAATGCAGTCAAACAGCCTGAAGAAGGTCTGCATTGCATTGACCTACTCATAAAATACAAACAGTCCCCATTTACATTAAAATCCAGGCTAAGTCTTGTACTCAGAGTGTACTCTGGTGGTTCAGGGTGTTTGTGCTGTTCCTATGGATGTCATCATGCACATAACCTAGTGGTGAGAGTTTGAGAGTTGATACATAACACGTGTTTTATCACACCCATCCTTAACATCAGTACCACCTAGATAACATATGTCAACAATATTTCCTCACTGAACTATTGTTGACATATGTTATCTAGGTGGTACTGATGTTAAGGATGGGTGTGATAAAACACGTGTTATGTATTTTAACTGTGGTTCTATATAAGGGGTGATCAATCTAAAGGGATGTCCAATCAAAAGGGTGTCCAAAGGTCTGATGAGGGTCTAGGTTATATTCCATTTCATTTCATTCCAGGCAGATGCCACAACTTATTTTATTGGAAGCCAAGATCAACTGATTAAAGAGGTGGAATCAGGTGTGACTCCTGTTTGATTGGAATGAAAACCAGCACCCACACCAGATTAGATTGGGCACTTCTGATCTATAGAAAGCAAACGCTGGATAACTGCCGAAGGTTTCATGTACTATTTTTTGTGCTAGTACTTTAGACTAAAGCGTCCACTTTACTGTGTCCAATTAACAACTTAATAACTGTACAACAAAGTTTACTGTATTATTTTCCTTTAAGAACTTTTTGTTTTTATTATTTATTTTAAACATCATTTGGAATACTGAGGGGGGGCATGGTGGCTTAGTGGTTAGCACGTTCGCCTCACACCTCCAGGGTTGGGGTTCGACTCCCGCCTCCGCCTTGTGTGTGTGGAGTTTGCATGTTCTCCCCGTGCCTCGGGGGTTTCCTCCCCCGGTCCAAAGACATGCATGGTAGGTTGATTGGCATCTCTGGAAAAATTGTCCGTAGTGTGTGATTGCGTGAGTGAATGAGAGTGTGTGTGTGCCCTGCGATGGGTTGGCACTCCATCCAGGGTGTATCCTGCCTTGATGCCCGATGACGCCTGAGATAGGCACAGGCTCCCCGTGACCCGAGGTAGTTCGGATAAGCGGTAGAAGATGAATGAATGAATGAATGGAATACTGAGTTACTGTTTCTTTTTATGTGAGCATATCAATATTTTTTTTTTTCAAATTTAAAGATTACAAATTATATTCAGCTTAATAATAATTATGAGCAAATATTTAATGATTTTTGAATACAGTCTTCAAATGTGATTTATGTTTCACAGCCTTAGAAACAGGAAATATATCGAAGAAAAGGAACGAGTTGCAGTGTGATGGTCTAATATCATTCTTTTTAATTAATTTAAAAGCGTAAGAACTGTTATTTTTGTTTACTCAAATTGTATTTGATCAAGAAACAATATGAAATTATGAGAAATGATATGTAAATAATCTTGGCTTTGAAAAAAAAAAAAAAAATTCCCATGAGTTACACAAGCAGGTGTAGATGAAACACTTGAAACTGTTTAAACAGTTTGCATCTTCAATTCCATATGCTGCATCTTGTGGAGTAGTACTTTTAATGTCCATGTGATGGCCCTAGAATACCAGAAATTTCTGCTCTAAATACATTTATACAAATGGTAATTGTAGAACATACAAGTTAATCACTTTGTCTCCCTCTCTGCTTTAGGTGGAGTAAAACCTGGGACATGTGAAGTGGTGGCTGCACATCGCTGTTGCAATAAGAATAAGATCGAAGAAAGATCTCAGACCGTCAAATGCTCATGCCTCACTGGACAGGTGGCAGGAACAACCCACGCACGACCGTCATGTGTGGACGGTATGACACGACTTAATGAGAGGCTAAGTCATTGCAAAGTCTGAGTTAAATGAAAAGGTGTAATTTCATTGACTCACAACCTCATTTTAAATGTCAAAGAGAGGATTAGAAACTATGATTTTAATATTGTGATGCAGATTATTGTTCTGTTAAATTACTGTCTTATATTCAATTGTTGTCTAGTCCTGAGGATAAAAGCACAGTGCAAATTTAGCTTGTTCAGTTTCAGCAAGGACTCGTTTTTCTTTCAATAAAACTGAGGTCTGAATGATGCACCCACTATCACAGATGTATATACAGTATCTCACAGAAGTGAGTACACCCCTCACATTTTTGTAAATATAAAAAAAAAATTTTTTTCTTTCTTTTCATATGACAACACTGAAGAAAGACACTTTTCTACAATGTATAGTAGTGAGTGTACAGCTTGTATAACAGTGTCTATTTGCTGTCCCCTCAAAATAACTCAACACACAGCCATTAATGTCTAAACCGCTGGCCACAAAAGTGAGTACACCCCTAAGTGAAAATGTCCAAATTGGGCCCAATTAGCCATTTTCTTTCCCCAATGTCATGTGACTCAGTGTTACAAGGTCTCAGTTGTGAATGGGAAGCAAGTGTGTTAAATTTAGTGTTATCACTCTCACTCTCTCATACTGGTCACTGGAAGTTCAACATGGCACCTCATGGCAAAGAACTCTCTGAGGATCTGAAAAAAGATTGTTGCTCTACATAAAGTTGGTGTAGGCTATAAGAAGCTTGCCAAGACCCTGAAATTAAACTGCAGCACGGTGCCCAAGACCATACAACGGTTTAAATGGACAGGTTCCACTCAGAACCGGCCTCACCATGGTCGACAAAATAAGTTGAGTGCATGTGGTTAGTGTCATATGGAAATATACATTTGAATGCTGCCAGCATTGCGGCAGAGGTTGAAAGGCTGGGGGGGGTCAGACTATCAGTGCTCGGACCATATGCTGCACACTGCATCAAATTGGTCTCCATGGCTGTCGTCCCAGAAGGAAGCCTCTCCTAAAGATTATGCACAAAAAAACCTGCAAACAGTTTGCAGACAAGCAGACAAAGGATTATTGGACCCATGTCCTGTGGTCTGATGAGACCTAGATAAACTTATTTGTTTCAGAATGTGTCAAGCGTGTGTAGTGGCAACCAGGTGAGGAGTACAAAGACAAGTGTGTCTTGAGTACAGTCAAGCATGGTGGTGGGAGTGTCATGGTCTGGGGCTGCATGAGTGCTGCTGGCACTGGGGAGCTACAGTTCACTGAGGGAACCATGAATGCCAACATGTACTGTGACATATTGAAGCAGAGCATGATCCCCCACCTTCAGAAACTGTGCTGCAGGGCAGTATTCCAAGTCATGAAGAAGTGGAAGAGGATTCCAGTGGCAACCTGTGACGCTTTGGTCATTTCCATGCCCAAGAGGGTTAAGGCAGTGCTGGAAAATAATGGTGGCCACATTGACCACATTGACACTTTGGGCCCAATTTGGACATTAATGGCTGTGTTGAGTTATTTTGAGGGGACGCAAATTTACACTGTTATTCAAGCTGTACACTCATTATTTTACATTGTAGCAATGTGTCATTTCTTCAGTGTTGTCATATGAAAAGATATAATAAAATATCTACAAAAATTTAAGGGGTGTACTCACTTCTGTGAGATAGTGTATGTATGGCCAGACGTACATTATATAAATATGACCATCACACCCATATGTGGGTGTTTCCCAAACCTTTGCCACAAAGTTTGAAGCACATAATTGTATCTAAATATATGTTGTATATGTTCCTTTCTTTGGAGCTCTAGGGTTCAAAACTGTTTCATATTAACATTGCGTGGTCCATAAAGACCTGGTTTGCAATGGTTGGTGTGGAAGAACACGGGTGGCCTGTACAGAGCCCTGACCTCAACCCCACAGTACACCTTTTTTGATGAACTGGAGCAGTGACGTCACCAGACCTCATTGGTCACTAATGCTCTTGTGGCTAAATGGGCAAATCCACACAGCCATGCTCTAAAATCTAGTGGAAAGCCTTAACAGAAGAGTGGAGGTTATTTTAACTGAAATGAGGGGACTAAATCTGGAATGAGAAGTTCACATAAGACATAAGTATTAATATTCACAGGGTCTCAAAGTTTGTGAAGATGTAACCAAGTGTAATAAACTAAGCATCACAACACTGGTTTAAAGTAGAGTGAAGAGATTACTACATTATATGAATATTAGTAGCAAATCTCTACTGAGACAGGTTGAACACAGGGAGGAGGTAAGGGTGGTGAGAAAAGTGCTCTTTAATTTTAAGGGTCTTTAGGTGAGGTGCAGTAAAAACGAGGTGAGGGATGCTGTGGGCAGTGGTGTGCTCCACGGTAGTGAGTTGTAGGCAGTGCTAAACTGTGAAAAGGCAGGACCCAGGAAGCTTGCAGGGGGCAACAAGTTTAGGGAGAGTCATCCTCACTGTCATCAATGGGCCACCTGGAACGTAGATGGAAGCAATCATTAGACCACATTCGAATGCAACTGGCTAACCTTTCTGTGTTTGCTACACCCTACCTATGATAACCTCCCTGGAGCCTTTGCTGCCACTCTGATTGGTTGTTGGTCTTGAGCACTTATGCTGCCTCACCTTGCAGCTGTGTGCTTTCCTGCCTTCCATAACAGGAGCGCTGAACTGGTCTTTTCAGCACCCACATGGTAGTGGTGTGAGGACGACTGTTGTGTGTTTTGGCTGCAATATGTAGTTTTAACAACATTGTACTCGCAACCACCAAGTATAGTATTTACAACCTGGAAACCTTTGCTGTCTGAAAGCCTTTTCTCTTATTTTTCTTTTCTTTTCTTATTGTATTCACTTATAGTCATCATGATGGCAGTTATCAAAAGGGTTCACTGATGACTTTCATCTCTCTCTCTCTCTCTCTCTCTCTCTCTCTCTCTCTCTCTCTCTCTCTCTCTCTCTCTCTCTCCTCAGCATCTATCGTGCATCTGAAGTGGTGGTGTCAGATGGAGCCATGCTTGGAGAGTGAGGAATGTAAAGTTCTTCCTGACCTCACCGGCTGGTCCTGCAGCTCTGGGAACAAAATCAAAACCACCAAAGTGAGCAGGCCACCCAGGGCTACAAAATCAAATTAATTTCCATCATCTATAAGTAGTCTCATCTGGCTGACCTTTTCAGAAGTCATGCGCTGATCTCCAGCAGTAATGTACAACAATGTCTGGAGTCCAAGAAATCCACCCTCGACTCTGGCTGCTATGATTGCTGGATTTCTGCTCTTAGGCAGCCTGTAAATGTTAATGGCTACAGGAATAGAGTTGGATATTGCGCCCACAGATGCTGGGAATCCACACAGAAGTGGTTATTAGTATTACATTTGTACTGAACCTCTTATTCTTTCTTGCCCTCTGTTCTGTTTTGCACAGCCATCCACAACCACCTACAGCTACAAGTAATGAGAATACACAGATGTACACAAATGAGAGCATGTCTGAAGAATATATGTATATTCTTAATGAAATAATGTAAAGGTTATTTTTTGTTCATATAAGCAATTATGAGCAATTATAATTCCTTTTTAGATTATTATCTTAAATATTCATTCCACCACTTACAATCTAACAAATTAAGACGTTTTCCCTCTACATTAACCTTATATGTCACTGTATTACAGACTTAGAATACTTCCTGGGGAGTTTGGGTCACTGGGTCATTCATGTTGACATATCTCAAAGTTACATGATTGTATTATTCTCTTCATGCATAATGATACTATTCTTGCTTTTGACACACACACACACACACACACACACACACACACACACACACACACACACACACATGTCCACTCTGACACAGTGTACAGTCCCAGCACAGCTCCCTGCCTCTGACAGCCTGACTAAGCGAAACATGGAAATATTCAAATAAAGCCCTAACACACATACACACACTCACCCACTTGCCGGCCCCATTTATTTTCCATCTGACTGGTTTGACACACCGCCTGCAAGCCTGTGGAGACAACTATGGCACTCAGTATGGCACCAAGAGAAAGAAAGAAAGATAGATTTATCATGTTTTTTTTTAGTTTTTTTTTTTTATAATGCTTTGCTTTTTTTTTAGATTTCATATTATTTTGCCAAATTGTGCATGTTTGTTTAACCCACTTTAAATGACTGTAAATGATTAAGAATAGCCATGATGAATGAACAGTCCAATCCTGTTGTCTTATGAATTTTGCATGTTGCTTGTTGCTGGTGGTTGATATTATTTCCAACTCTAGAATAAAGTTTTATTTAATTAATTTCTTAACCATTAATTGCATCCCTGATCTGCATTTTAAATCAATAATAATAATAATAATAATAATAATAATAATAATAATAATAATAATAATAATAATAATAATAAATTGAAATAACAATTGATTAAATATTCACATATACAGTGTTACTAAAGTCTGACAGAGCTGTCAAGGTATAGATATATTTGAAAATGTTTTAAATACATACAATTTAATCTTAATGGTATACAGTAAACTCTCTTAGGGAGTAATTGTTCTGAGTGGAAATGCAGGAAGCTGGATTTTAGAGTTATTATTGCACACTGTGTGTGCTAAAGGCCCCTGGGGAGGTCCAACACACCTCTGCATGGTTTTCAGCAGAGATTAAGTGAACACAGCATCTGCATGGTGAGGAGAATAAATTTAAATACTATTGACATTCGTAATGATGTTAATAGCTGTTTGATAGAGCACTTCCACTTTCTAGCTTGAACTGAAATGTTAATTCACTTCAAACTGGAGGCCTAGATATGTCACCACCTGTTGAAAATGTATTTATTTATTACAATTATTTTTAACAATTCGATCTATGTTTCCATAGTTATACATAATATTTCAGAGTGGTGACATGTTTATGTGAAATTGTGTCATGTTTCAGTGATGATTTCAAAACTTCTGCTTCCTCCAGGAAAATCTGCCCAGGAAGCTTGAAATGTACAAATATTGTGAGTTAAAGATGTCATCTCTGTGATGATGGCTTGAACCTCTACTGATTTCTGATCTCTCTACTGGTTCGATCATCTGAAGTGCTGTGAGATTCAAATTGGAGCTTTTGCGTTTTTGTTGTGCTTGAGTGCAACATAATTGCTTTGGTTAATAGGAAAGCACTAGTGTGATATAAGAAGAGAAGTTGTTGAAATTTGAAAACCAGAGTAATGGATTTTAAATCAGGAGACAAACACAGCACTGAAGGTTTCAAAACACTAGGGAAAGGGAAAGGTAAGACACTATTCACTGTACACTGTAAAATAACTGAAAAGCATCTTTCAGTGACATAAAGAAGTACTTTTTATCAGATCGATTAACAACTCTGACGGGTATGAAACAAAAACTTTCATCTCACTTTAATGTTCTTGTGGTTTTGTGATTAGTGTTAACATCACACCTTCAGGGTTGTGGTTCAATTCCTGCCTATGCCCTGTGTGTGGAGTTTGCTTTTCAGCCCCAGTACAAAGACATATGGTGTAGGCTGATTGGCTTCTCCAAATTGTCCGTAGTTCCTAAATGTGTGTATGTATGGCTTGGCACCCTGGTGTCCCACACCTTGTGCCCTGAGTCCCCTGAGATAGATTCCATGTTCCCTGTGTAGGGTCAGTGGTACACAAAATGGATGGATGACATCTGCTTATTATTAATATTAATATTAATATTAATATTAATAATAAAGCTAAAGAATTAAAGAATTTATTTAAAGAATAAAATTGCTGGAGGATTAACAGGCCACACCAAAATCTCCTGTAAGTGTTCATTTGGGTGAGAGCCAGTGACTAGACACTACTATACAACCCGGAAAACACTACAACAGATGCGACTTTAAGAGCACAAATAGACCTAGACCATGCAAGCAAAATCTCTGGACATCAAACCACAGATATTTATATATCCATTCATGATTGAAACCCAATTCAAGCTATTTAAAATAGCAATATTGAGAATTAACTGGATAATGAAATCATCAAATTTATTGAAATTGTTGAATGTCAGTTCCAGATGTTGCTATTATGCATCAGATTTAGACTGTCCATAAAACTATAAAACTATCTGAAACACGCCGTTTACCACAAGCCCCTGACACATTCACACCTTACTAAGAAACACGTTCATAATCTTAATGGATATCAGGCACAAGTATAATTTGTTATTATAACATTTGTATATTACTATTTTAGTGGATGTTTAAGTCAAAATCTTCCCAACGAGTTGATATTTTAATAATTTGAAATAAACTCACCTGCATTGATGTGGTACAACAGGGGGTGTGCAGGATTACTGCCTGCCAAGACAGCAGTGGCAAAGCAGCATTTTTTTTAATGCTTTGAGTAAAGGCTAAAAACCAAATAGCAAATTAACAAAAAATAGCAAATGAGCTTTTCCCCATTTTCTTGTTTATGCTTTTCAATTTTAAAGTTGTGAAACTACAACTAAACAATGAAATACAGTTTGTACATGACAGTGAGGACAGAACAAAGTATTTACTGCACGTTATCTCAACCATCCAGCCATTTATACCACAAAAATATCAACCTGGATTCTCTAAAAAAAAATCGAATCTAATCTAAACATCACTGTGCCACATCAACACACCAAACTACACTTCTAAATAATACACAATATGGACAAAAGTATGTGGACCCCCAACCATAATTCCCATACGTGGGCCTTCTCCAGACTGTTGCCTAGAAGGTCTGGAATGTCTTTGTATGCTGCACCATTAAGATTCCCTTTGACTAGAACTAACTGCCCTGAAAATGTTCCAGCATGACAATTCCCCTGTGTACAAAGCAAGGTCTATAAAGACATGGTTTGCCAAAGCTGGTGTAGAAGAACTCGAATGGCCTGTACAGAGTCCTCGTGACTGAATGAGCACAAATCCCTACAGTCAAACTTTAATATCTAGTAGAAGTCCTTCCCAGAAGAGTGGAGGCTATAAAGGGGAACAACTCAATATTAATTCACATACTTTTGGACCACTTACTGTAGGCATCCACATACCTTTGGACATATAGTTTATATTCACACTCAACCTGCAAGTCCATATCAATCCCCACTATCGCTCACTAAAATACAGAGGACACATAATGGTGCACTTGTATGCCTCATTTGCTCGTACCACACATATTGGGACTATTGAATAAAACTCTTTTCCTGATTATAAAATCTGGTTGGTTTACAATATCATGGCTGTGTACAAACATTTGTACAAATATAGCAACCAATAATTAATTATCTATACGTAGAATAATTAACACACCAGAGAAGGCAAGAGAATATTTTTCCAGAAATAAATAGTAGAGCGTTTTACATGTTAATTCACCCCCACTGCGATATTACATTTTGGACCTTTAATATGAAGTGAGTAAATGAGCTGGATGTCAGGAGGATATCCCAAAGGGTTTTCATGATGTCCTTCCGTCCAATCTGCATGCGTTCACCTGCAGACACAATCATATAACTGGCCCTCTGGTTTTATTGAATTTTACCAGTTTATTTTTTAACAATCAGGACTATAGATACAGTAGGAAAAAGGAGGATTTGACTTGAACAAATCTGATTGTATTGTAGTCATTGGAAATGTTCAAATTTGACTCTTTACTCTTTTTTTCTTTACACTCTCATCACTTGTAGGTTTTGTTTTCATGTATACTGTATGCTATATCTTATACAGGTCCCATCCTCGAACAGACTGAATGTCATATGTTGAGCTTTGCTGGAAAAGTTACTGATGCTATGTGGTTGGCTAGGAAAAAAAAAACATTACATAAAAGAATAAGATACTTATTTTTCGAGCTCGATTCAAACAGAAGTAGCATTCAGGATGTTCGGGTCTCCAACACGGAGCACAAACCATCTTTACATTTCACATTTTACTACATGTATAAAATGAAAGCAAAGCTCTAGACAGTTTAATCGAGATCTGACTCTGAGTATTTAAATGCCATGCTATTTGATATCTGCATGCAGCAGCAGATTTCGATCAGACCTCGTTGGCTTTAATAATAAGTCTCAGAGCTTTCACACTGGAGTCCTCTCAATGATGTTCTATCAATTTATCATTAGCTTAATGAACCAGAAACAGGGAAAATCAGCTGGAGCTGGACTAGAGCTTCACTATCACATGGAGGAAGGAGGACACTTTGCATTATTGTGCTTTTGCCTTTTAGATCACAGTTAGCAGTGGGTTCAGAATTACAGTTTCATTTAAGGTTATTTTCATCTGCTGCTTTGCTTAACCACATAAAGGTGTCAGATGTCTGTGGTTAGACAATGACAACGAGTCTGTGAACAATTATATGATCAGTTTTATGTTACACATGTCCTTAACAGTCCATTTAGTGGCTGAAGAAATGCAGTGAGCTCTTCATTGACACCCGATGAGGTTTTACCGACTGATTCATATGAAAAGTCTTCTTCCTTCTGTAATGGCTTGCCATAAATCAATCGTGCAGGTGAGTTTGTTAGCTCAGTCAATTTTGGAACCAAGGATCACCAGGAATGTCTTTAATGAAGACTATATTTTGGGCAAACAGGGTAAAGTCTCAGATTACCAAGGATTTACAGCGCAAACCTAAATGAGCTGAAACAACGGTCAAATCATGAATGAGAAAACGTCCATAGACTTCATCAATCAGCCGACGGTCTCGTTGCTGTGTAGAAAATTGAAATGAAATAGCCGCCTGAAATGTACCATCAAGTTCACCAGCTTCCTTCCACTGGAGTAGTTTATTTAACTGTTGTCCTGTTCTCCTGAATTCCTAAAATGAACAATACACAAATCAATGACTGCAATATTAATAAAGGGGAACAAAACAAAAATGTATAAATACAATATTTCATTAGTGATGTCCTAAAGAAGAAATTCTAATGTTTGACAGAATGACGGAATGCATAATTTAAGACAATTTATGGTTATTTGTCTATGCTAATGGTTTAACTGGAAATTTTTGGTCCTGTACGAATTACACATATGAAAATATTAACCTCTAAATTGACATGTTAAAAAAATTCATTAGTTTTTTTTATTTTTGTTCAGAAAACAAAACTTCCTAGCACAGGTTTACTGTACAGAAACATCAAGGTCATGTGATTTACTAATGTACAAGTGCAACAAACACAGCTTAAAGGCCAACAACAAACGGTTTCAATAAATCGATAAGGGGATTTTGTGTGTGTGTGTATATAGTATATGCTCCCGCTTCCACACCATGATTTAAACACAGATCTCTTATGCTGTGCGATTACAAATTATTACAGACGCCCTCATTGCTTAACTGAACATCTAAACACAATCCCTTCCGAAAAGTGCTTTAATCCATTCGGCAAATGAATCATCATTGGGATTTTTGTTTTAAATAATGACAATCAGGCAGTTATGCAGAGTAGATATAGTGAAGATAACAAACCTTTTTTTGCACTAAACTGCTCCTGCTGCTACAATGATGTATAGGGATGAGTGTTCTGAAACACACACACACACACGTACAATATTATGCTTTGAATAACATCGCCATGTTAATTCATGCATATGAACCAGCTCTCACCCTGGTGGTTTTGATCTTGTTCCCAGAGTAGCACATCCAGCCCGAGTTGTCTGGCAAAGTCTTGCACTCTTCTCCCTCCAGACACGGTTCCATCTCACACCACCATTTCCCCACCACTATAGAGGCTGTGGGAAAGCACTCGTGAACACTTTTTGCAGGTTGAAAGGAACAGTTTACACAAAAATACTACCTCTGGTATTAGACCATTTGGTCCATTTTTGCCATTTAAAATGCCAATAACAGCTTTACGACTGTGATGTCTAACCATGCTCCTGAATTTTTAACCTAAACAAATTTGTACCAGTCATCGTTGAAGTCATTGCTTTTTAGACGTTCCTATAAGTGTATCAGCTGAATTAAAATCAGTTAAGGAGTAAAGGAGTTAAATATCTTTTAACATATATCAAGGGTAACACTGAAACACTCGGAATGTTCTAATTTTTACAAGTTCAACAGAAGTGTAATTATTATCCGAGTCTACGCCACATTTGCAAATGAAAAGAAGTTAGATGGTGACAATCTGTGTTTTTATCCCTTTATCGCAGATCTATGAACTTTTCTCTCACCCGATATCTGATGAATAATAAGTCAGTATGTGACATGACATTAGATTAAATTGTCTACATATTTGTATTGTTTTCTGTTATACATGTTGCACTGTATAAGGCATTACATGCAGCAAAATGCTACATTGGTTCATTTGAATTTATTTCATCCTACATCAACTACCAGTCTAATACCACATCACCTATAATTCTGACAGATTTGCTGCTAGTAATGGGGCGAAATTGACATAAATACAGTTTAAGTTCATGGTTCATTTCAATGACTTGTCAAAAGACCAGACAGTGTAGACCTTATAAAAAGCTATCAATTTCACTCACTTTACTCTGTGAAAGAGTGATCATTTTGAAATGACAAGAACTGAGGCCATTATATGCAGAGAAGGAGCACAATTTGGCACAGTGATATAAAACTGATGTGTTCTGAATGCTGAAAGCTTTTTAAGCCCTCATCATGCACATGGTCATTTTGTATTGTAACAATAGCATAATACTGATTTAAACTAAGGCTTATTCATGAGCAGTGTGAATGAGCTTTCTGTCTACATTTTAATTTCCCTGCAATATTTCTGTCAGCCATTGTACAACAGTATATATTAGTCCCAATATTTTTTAATTCTAGTTTCAGTGTTCTTTTCCCACAACAGTACAACCTTTAATGTCACTATTTGACGTATTACACCTGACACCTGAATAACAAAACTAATTGGGAAACTAAAAGCATAGGCACTTGATTTACTATTTATCTATTTAATCTCTTGAGTGGTTGGAACCATCAGTAAAGCTAATTGAGCAGATAACTGCTATGTTTTGCTCCATTAAACGATTCATAAAGAATGTGGAGTAAGCAGAGGAATTTCATCAAGCTTGCAATTTAATCTGTTGATAAATTCAACATGCCTGAAACTTTCCCTATAACAATTGGTGAGGTGAGGAAGGAAGGAAGGAAGGAAGGAAGGGCATAGTCAAAATGTAAGGCTTATTAGGGCAAATCACAAATCATCAGCGTAAATCGAAGCAGTGGCCAATGTACTCGCATGAGAGCGTTAAATAAAGGTTATCCATAATCAAAAATGTTTTTGACTTTCATATGCAAACAAGCTCAGGGGTTGACATTGTTAATGCATGCCATAAATCAATCACTGTGTGCGTGTTTGCCCCATTCTCCTTGGTTCTAGAATATCTTCCGTTAGGGGGGATTTAACTAGTGGGTGAGAATTGGAGAGAGCAACCTGGGGAGATAATGAAGCAAAAATCTGCACAACTGGAAAAAAAAGCTAGAAACTTAGACAGGAAATAAGGCTTTGATATAAAGAGACAAACTAATTGGCAAATTGGGATAAAACAAGGAACAAGTGCACACAATTAAGGAAACCAAAAAAATTTACTAGACGATTGTGAAGACAAACAAAAGCATATGGTGCTTGACTTGTTGACCTATTTGTTTAAATTTTATATTTTTAAGCTAGAAATGGCAATTTTCTCTTCTCTGCTCCTTAACTAGTTCAAACTGTCCGGAGTTACACAGTGAAAAAAGCAATATCAGTATCACCTCTGGAAAAGTCACTTCTGGGTTCTGTTAAAAAAAAGAAAACACTTCTCAGCCTTTATAATGTTAATAAAATGTCCTATACATATCTCCTAAAACTGAACCTCATGTAAAGCTTTGACAGGAACTGGAAGTAGTCATTCCAAGCATGTCTGACATTCCAGCACATTGGTCTAATGAAGCAGACACACAGATGCAAGTGCAAATTTATTCAAACTACTGTTGCAAATAAACCAAAGGATTAGGCAAGACACAAAAATACACGAGGCAGGCGAGTGATCAGGCAATTAGAAAAACATGCTAACTCGGGAAATTTGTCAAATTATTGTCAAAACACTAATAAAAACAAACTGGCCACTGATGGTGTTGGTTGAGTAACACTGGGTCTGGTTTATTGAAAGGAAGCATTGTGACTGCAATCACTTTGGTGTCACTGTGAGCAGAGATGTGTGAGTAGATACTGAGATACTGTGCTTGGTCATGTGATGAGTTTGTGGGCTGAGGATCATAATGTAGTTGTATGAGTTGTAGTCTGCTATCTTATAATCAGCTTCATGAGATAGAGGACACCATCAATGATCTGTTTGGATGTGGATGTGTAGCTTAGTAGTTAAGGTGTTGGACTACCAGAGTCACAAGTAAGTCTCAAGTCTTAACCTTCAAGTCTCAAGCAAGTCTGAGTCATTTTTTCTGAGAGTCAAGTCAAGTCAAGTCACTTCTTTATGTCAAGCAAGTCAAGCAAGTCATTGGCAAGTCATACATATGTTTGATGATTTAACTAAATGTATATATTAAACAAAGTTAAATCTACAGTATTTATGGACTATGAGAGTTTTATTTACAACAAAAATGATTATATGCATTTATTTTTAAAAGGTGTCCACATACAGGTGAGTTGTAAATACAATAAAAATCTAAAAATGAATAAAAATCAAAACTACAAAGAATAAGATGTAAATGTAGCTGAAATAAGGCCAACATAAAAGCATGAAAAGTTTCAATATGCCTCAAACATGGCAGAAGACCATGGAAAAGTATATATAAAAAAGTACAATGGTTACTTTGCAACTAAATGGCATTTTTTGAGCAGGCATTCCCTTTTAATGGGACATGAACACATCCTTAAATTAGATCCTTCCTTTTTAACTCTCTTTTAAGAGAGAGAGAGAGAGAGAGAGAGAGAGAGAGAGAGAGAGAGAGAGAGAGAGAGAGAGATGATTGAAGTGAGTGTAATTTATTAATTAAATGGATGGTTCACCTAAAAATGAAAATTCTATCTTTTTCTCAGCCTCATGATGTTACAAACCTGTATAAATCTCTTTGTTTTGATGAACACACATGTAGATATTTTGAGGACTGTTTGTAACCAAACCATTCATGAGCCCCATTCACTCCATAGTGGTAAAAAAGAATACCATGAAGTGAATGGGGCTCATGAATGGTTTGGCTACAAACATTCCTTAAAATATCTTCCTCCGTGTTCATCAGAACAAAGAAATTTATACAGGTTTGTAACATCATGAGGGTGAGAAAATTATTAAAAAAAAAAAAAATTATTTTTGGGTGAACTATCTCTTTAAATTGAATGTGTGTGCGTGTGCATGCGAGTCAAGAATATAGCTCTGCTTGCAACTCTGAAGTTTTTTATATTTATATTTATGTTTTTTATATATGTGCATCCCCATAAACGATCCATACGCTTTTCACTCAAAGCCTAACACTGAAGACCAATTATAAGTGCTATTGCAAAAAAGCTGACATTTCCACATGAACAGTGACCAACCATTTACACTACATGGCGCTTGCAAAAAATTTAATTTGATAGAACTTTGTTATTCAATTGTGAGCGATGTGGTCACATACTTCTGTTCTTCTCTTCTCATCTTGCACAAAATCCCGGTACCTGAACTTAATTATTTTTGGTGTAGCGCCTTCCATGTTTCGTCACGACTGTTAAGGTTTATTAGTGCACGCTCTCCCTCTGCTTGCCTGCTGCGTCACGTGGTTAGATTACGCTCTTGCGTGCGTTTAAAAACAGATTTAAAAACAAAATAGACAAAGAAGATGAAAACAAAAAACAAGTTATTTCGAGTCATTTAACTCAAGTCCGAGTCAAGTCTCAAGTTTTGAATGTCAAGTCAAAGTCAAGTCGAGTCTTTTTTTAATATTTGTCAAGCAAGTCTCAAGTCTCAAATTTGCGACTTAAGTCCGATTCGAGTCAAGTCATATGACTCGAGTCCCCCATCTCTGTGTACTACTGATTGGAAGGTTGTGAGTTTGAATCCCAGGTCCACCAAGCTGCCACTGTTGGGCCTCTGAGTACAGCTTTAATGCTCAGTTGTATAAAATATAATTCTCTGGATAAGGGCATCTGTGCAAAAAAATGCAATAAATGATCTGCTTTAATGCCCACCAGTGGATCAGCTACATCCATCATTACAGATTAAGTGAGATTCACAACCACCCACACTGAAAATGAGACAGGTTAACCCTAAGTAATAACATCTTATACTGGCCCAAGCAATTTCCGTAATTAAGACTGCACTACATTCCTTAGGGATTTTTATTTGTGGCTATTCCAGGTCATTACGCTGGAGTGAAATGTGATGTTTGGTTGGTATTTCCTGGCACAGCCGAGGCTAATGTTTTTCCACAGTAGCAGCTCAAAGCCACTCATTTGTCAAAAGGACAGAGTGGTAATAATAAGAGGCCCTCAAGAGACCCTTGGGCGAGGATACTACAAAAGTGACCTGAGTGCAGAGCCTGCTCAAACACTGCACACTTAAACAGCCGTTCATTTATTCATCTTCACTAACCATCAGCATTCATCTTTATCTTGCTCACGGCCATGGTGGATCTGGAACTTACATAGGAACACTGGCCATGAAGGAGAAATATACCCTGGATGAAAGACCAGTCCATTATACGACACCACATACACACGCACACACACACACCTGGAGCAATTTGGAGTAGTCAATCCACCTACCGGCTAATTTCTGGGAGGTGGGAAGAAAGTAGGGAACCTAGAGGCACAGGGAGAACGTGCACAGAAACACCATATTGCTCACTTAAATATGTCTAGTCCTTATTTTTAAACATGGTAGTGTGTGGTCAGGTTATGTTTGGGCAGTGTGTGGAGTTCCGAACCACAACATTCGGCAAATCTGAAAAATCTGCTAACAAAACAAAAATCTGATTTCTTCCCAAGATATATTTAGTTTCTTTATAGAAAGACATAAACAGTGCAGCAGTTTCAGCTTACAGCTCAATTCACTCACCATCCACACAGGAGGGCTTATTCCTTGTGGTTCCTGCTACTTTCCCAGGTAAACAGGAACACTTGACTGTCTGCGATCGCTCTTCGATCTTGTTTTTGTTACAGCATCTATGTGCAGCAATCACCTCGCATGTCCCTCCTTCTGCCAAAAAGGGGGAAGGGGGTTACAAAAACAACAACTGGTTAATAAACAAATTTATCACATTACAAGTTAAAACAAATAATCACATCTCAGAGAGCTAATCATGTCTTAGGTAATATTGTATCTTCCAGTATAGTTTAAATCATCATCATCATCATCATCATCATCATCATCATCATCATTAAATTATGGCTCTGCATGACATAAGAAATAAACCAGCAAGCAGTGTAAAAGTGGGTGAAGTTTTTAACTGCTGTGTTTCCAGTCTGGAAACTTTATTTATGTAGATTAATGTTTGTCCCCTGCGATTAGCACAGTGCCATGGCGCTAAGTAAGAATGATGTGGTGTGTGTGACGCAGTGGAGATTCGAGGCCTGGGTGGGGGTTGCTATCTGTATAAAAATGCAATAATGAGAAGGGAGGTGAAGTGGGAAGGAGGGAACACAAAAAGACAGGAGGCCTGCAGTCACACACCACAAGTGAGTGATTACTGAACACTCCAGTACGTCCCCACGGTGACAGAGGCACACACACATGCACACAAGGAATCTGAATAGTGTTACTGCAGTGTGGCTTGAATGCGACTGTATGACAGATGCAAAGTCAGAGTTTGTGTCATCGTGCAAGACCTAGGTTAATTATCACATCAAATAGATTTGATCCAGTGTGTAAAATTATGGAAAATAAATGATGACTCATGACTCAAATGAGTCATGAAACAGAAGCCTGGAGCTTGATCAACCCCCATCTGGAAATATAACACTCCCTGTAAGGTTAATGAGGAGACAAACAATTAAACATAAAAGCATGGGTAGAGTGTGCCATAAAGACCCAGGAGAGTGATTAGCTGACTTCCTCTTGCCTGGGTTCCCACTGATTAGGATTGGAATGGCTCAGGGTTTCCACATCTGGCATCAGGTTTGGCTAAGATGAGCACGATGCTGAATAATACAGCCACCAGCAGTAGGAATGAGAAACGCTGGGAATATGCTGAGCACCGTGTGGAGTGATGAACAGCATGCGTTTGCGCTCCATTAATTATAAACTACTCCAAGCTCCACTGGGGCTTCAGAGAGAAGGCACAGAGGTTTGTTTGCTTTAATGTTCAGTCTTAATTACATAAGACAGACACAATATTCCACTTTGATCTTAAAAACAAATAAATAAATAAATGAATAAATAGCGCAACTTCTTGACAAATAACCACACACTTCACTCAAAGTAAACAAAAAACAAATGAAAAAGAAAAATAACGGTTCTCATCTGCGAAGTTAAAAACAGAGGTAAATGTACTTTTAGAAATCAATAAAAATGTAAATAGCTTGAATATCTCCAGCAGGCTTAGGAAAAGGAGGAGGAGGAGGACAGAGAGAGAGAGAGAGAGAGAGAGAGAGAGAGAGAGAGAGAGAGAGAGAGAGAGAGGTAGGTGTCATTAGGTCCAGAGTAAAGTCAGTCAAAGCAGAATAGAGAAAGTAAAACAGTGAGGCACAAACAGAGGAGGGGATCACAGCCTGAAGAAAGAGCGATTCAGAGCGAGAGTCAGCGAGAAACAGCATGTTGCCTGCTGACTGTTCTAACAGCCTAGCTAAGGGTTATGAATATTTAAAAAGGTGACACTGGACTTCTCACAGCCATGTTGCGGAGTGATTGCTTTTCATATCTGCTCAGTCTGTGTGACAGAAGGAGAGATGATTGTTTTACTCCAGGGGCCAATGCTGTCACATCAGTGGTCTGTGTACTCGCTCTTAATGAGCACAACGTATTAAACACTGAGTCGAGTGTTAAAATACACTGACTTTCCAGTGTGTGAGTGTGGGATAAAAAGCAGATTGTGAGGTCAGTTCTTGTCTGTTTGGGTGCTTGTAGTGTGTCAGGTGTGTGGGTGAATGTTGATTTGTGTTTGTATGTGTGTGCAATTTCATGCAACTATTCGTTTTAATCACAGGGAATGATTCACCCACACATTCACACCTAGGGCCAATTTATAGAGTCAATCCACCTATTAGCTTTTTGTGAGACGGGAGGAACCTGGAGGAAACACAGACACAATGAGAATGTAAAACTACACATATAAACAGTAATCCTATCAGGTGTCAAAACTACCTGCTGCACAACCAATTTTTTATAAATATTATATGTACAAATTTTGTATAAACACAAACTATGCAATCGTGATCAGATTTCTTATGTCTTATATATTGATTAAATCTAGATCTCTTTATCTTTTTGCTTTAGAGTAACCCTTAATGGTCCTCTCTAGAACCCTATATTAACAGTTCATTTCCTTTCACTGAGCATCCCAAGCAAAAAAAAAAAAAAGTTAAGAGCTCTTAATCATCCAGAGAAGCCTAAACTTTATTATGAGTGTAAAGATTTGTTCTAAGACAGTTTGTTCTTTATGTAGCTCTTTCAGTAAATCACTACCTGTTACAGTCTTTATCACCTCATGTCCTTTTCTGTACTGTTTAATATGAAATTATCGGACAGGTTTTAACACTTCTGCTAATCTTTTCTATAATAAATATAGTTTTGTACTGTGCTGTTCTGTGCTATACATTATTAATATCTCAAATGTTTTATCGTAAAATCTGTAAAATGCTACTTTGAGTACTGAGGAGAGCTATTTTGTATGTTTTGTTCTTTTTGTTCTCAGTTTAATTCTCAACAACAGGCACAATAACAAAATAACACCAATCTCCTGCACCACTGCTCTGCAACTGCACTCTTTCTTCTCTGATTTAATTGTTAATAGAAAGTTAACTCCAAAATCAAATTGCACGATTTATGGAAGATAGAAAGAATGAATATCTAAAAACGATTAACTCAAGCAATAAATTATATTTTGTCCTTTGTACATTGTACATTATATCCGCATCCTATAGAGTGCATTATATCTATTGTACTGCCCCCATTTCATATATAACACATGCCTCGTCCTCGTGCTTGAATGGTTTCTCCCTCATCGTACCATGTGGTGTTCTCTGCTGTGTCTGTCAAATTAGCTGGATTTCTACTAATATGCAGCACTGGGGTAGGAGTCGGTTTTCCCCGCACTTAATGGACTGCGTTTTCTTCTCTGAGATAGCTTTTCTCCCATAGTTCAGACTACACGAGTGGTTAGATCTATGCTGCACGAACAATCTGAAACGCTTGGAAGACGCAGCCACTACAGTATAGAAGCGACTATATTGATTGCTGTCAGCTTCAGTATACTTTAGAGAAAGAAACAAAAGATTAGATCACTTTGTGTACAGCTTCTTTGAATCAATTTCCTCAACTCATCAGTTGAGACCTTTTATAGTGTAAGTGGGTCAAGATCAGGAGGTAATGACTGCAAAGAAATGAGAAGACTTTAATATTTCTCTCCTTCTGAAGGAAACAATTCTGATAGTCTAAATAGTAAGTTATAAAGTAATGTAAAGTAGTTATGGGGAATTGATTGCCCTGAGGATAAACTTACCAGATGGTGAGTGACCTTGTGGATGAACCTGAGATTTCTGTGTAAGGTCATTTCACCCAGCTTTGTAAATAAGTCAGTTTTCTTTACATCTTTCAATGAAGATGGGCTTTTCATAGCATTTCCTACATTGGTTAGTGGACATGATCATGTCCTATAGACAGACTAGATGCTCCATCCTTACTGTGAAATTCTACTTTTATACTTAAATAGAGGCGACCAGTATTTATGCCATTTCAATCAAAAGTCCAATAATTTTTTTTCATTTACACAGTGCCCAAGAGCCTAACACTCAAGGTTGCTGAATAGAAACATAGCACAAAAGACAGAAGAAAAAAAACGACAGAAAATGTCTGGTAGGAAAAAGCAAGGGAAAAGTGGAAGGTCTTGTCATATATGCACACAAAGGTATAAAGGAATAAACTCATTACCCCTGTCAGATATCCAGGGTTCAGACAACCACAACTTACTTAACAAGCACTTATGCATCTAACTTCTCCAGACCACAATGTCAAACATCTAGTTAACTGTGTTACTCTTACCACTGAGGTTGTCTTTTAAAAACATTGAAACAAATTTGCCCATTGTGCTGAAAGATTCTGGAGATGTCCATATGTACACCACACACTTGAAAAGCACATTTGGTGGTCATATGAAGGCTGCCATATGGCACAGAGACATTTTCATCAGGCTTCCCAATTCCCAGGTGAACGATTTCATATTGCTTCCTTTGTGTGGCTTTCACAGAGGACTAACACTTTAGAATTTGTGTATGAAAGGTGACAACGTTATTTTCCACTTGAACTGCGGGGTTAGTAGTGAGGAGCCAGACTCCGGCACCCGATATATCATTTCAGTGTGAATGGACTCATGTGTATCTACTTATGCAGACAAGCAGCTGTGGAGACTGGTCTGTATATCATTCATCATCCACAATGATACATGTAGAAGTACAATGTGGAGAAGAAGAAGAAGAAGAAGAAGAAGAAGAAGAAGAAGAAGAAGAAGAAGAAGAAGAAGAAGAAATAATAAGAAGAACAAGAAGAAGAAAAAAAGAAGACATAAAAGAAGAAGACAAAAAAGAAGAAGAAGAAGAAGAAGAAGAAGAAATAATAATAAGAACAAGAAGAAGAAAAAAGAAGAAGAAGAAGAAAACTAAAAAGAAGAAGACAAAAGAAAAAGGACAAAAAATAATAAGACAAAGTAGAAGAAGACAAAGCAGCAGCTGAAGAAGAAGTAGACATAAAAGAAGAAGACAAAGAAGAAGAAGAAGAAGAAGAAGACAAAAGAAAAAAGAAAAAGGACAAAAAAAGAAGACAAAATAGAAGCAGACAAAGCAGTAGCTGAAGAAGAAGAAGAAGACGCCTGCATTAGTTGTGTAAATCTAATGTTATAAATACTTTTATGATCTGTTTATTGGTAAACATGACTCTTAACCTATTATCTTAGATTCCTTTACAGTTTTGAAGGTAATCTTAATCTACACAGATTCCTGTATATCACGGAATAGAATAAATGTGAGCAAAGTGTGAAATATTGTTAGTAACAGACAAATGAGCATGTAGCGTCAAGTGAAGTGAGGTGATCCACAGTACAAATATATTCTCTGGGTGTTAAAATATTGAAAAAATATTTGCAAAGCATCTTGTTACAGGTTTTCTTCTTGTGTTGTTCTCTCATCTGCTTTTTAATAGGTTTAAAAGGTTAGTTCTCTTTACAAACAGCTCCTTAGTTACCGTCAATTAACACCAAATATATAGCCATGTCTCAGACACAAACTCTCTAATTGTATATAATTATAAACTCTTTTTTAGTGCTGGATTGCTGAGCAATCACATCGAAACACAAAAATGCAAAACAATGCATTTCTCGAACAACACCGAAGTAAACGCACCTCTGAGGATTTGTTTTTATTTAAAGATGGCTATAGATTCACTTACCATAATGTTCTAAAAAATTCTAAAAATGATTTAAGATCTGCTGGTATTACATGAGAACAAGGATGTTTCCAGAGCATATTTAATCAGCAGAGTTACTTCAAAGTCACTTCCCAGTGGTTCAGATGCAGAAGTCCACTTTTAACACTGTTATTCCAAAAAAAATTCTTTAAACACTTTTACTAATTCAAGTTCAGTCACTAATTCACTCTCTTAATACAAGAGTTCACACACTTTATGTGCAACTGCTAGCTACAAATCCCAAATGAGTTTGATCTGTCCATCAATATGCTATGTATAAGTACAGTGAGGTCCAAATGCACTAAAGAAATTGCTTCCGTATGGATTTTTTTTTTTTTTAATTTAACACCAAGGTTTTCATTACAAATGATATTATAAGCAATAACCTGAATGAGTGAAGAGTATCTTCTTAGAAATGTTTACGTGAATTTTTCAAATTTCTTACTGTCTGTATGTCCCAGTTTTGCTTTAATGACAGTGTGCACTCGAGACGACCCAGACTCCACAAGATTGTGTAAAAACTGATGATCCATGTGAGATCACATCCATTGGAGTGTTTTCTGAATAGATGGTTAAAGGGAAGACTCGCAGAAAATCTAGGCTTTTGTGCAAAGCAGTTAACATAAGGCAAATTTGCTTACTTTTTATTTTAGTGACCTTGAAAGCGACAGCTGAATAATGTTCTAGAAACTGAATTATCTGAAAAAAATAAAAAACATAACATATTTTCACTGTCAACACAGACTTTTAGACCCGACTATATTTTGTCAGATCTTCGTGTGTTTGTTATATAAAGAAATCATACTCTGTAAAAAAAAAAAAAAAAAAAAAAAAAACGTCTTTTACTTTGATTGCACAAAAGATTGAATGGTCTCTACAAGGTCAGAGACATAAGCTAACAAATTCCATAGTTTTAGTAAGTCTCATAATTAGAAGTTTTTTTACGTAAGTCAAGCTACACACATCACAGCTTGAGAAGCGGATACTCAAGTTTTCAGAGTAGTTTCAAATTTGGGATATTGGGAAAAATATATTAAGAAAAACCTACTGAGTATTAAGCAAGTGAAAGAGTACCAACCATCACCTGATTCGGAGTTGGAAGGTGAGCATGGCTCTGTGCCAAACACTGCAGACTCAGCAGAGAATGCTTCATGCATTGAAGACACGTGGGAAATTTCTGCAAACTCAATGAAGTGAAATCACTTTATTATTACTTCATCATAACCACAATTGTGCGATTGGAGAAAATCTTGGTTGCATTCGGCATAGCTGTGCAGAATAAAAAACAAGTATGCAAATTACTCGTGAATAAATGACTCTTTATGCGAGCAAATCCATTTACAATGTATTATTATTAGGAGTTTATTGTGAAAGCTAATTATTTTTTCAATTTTCCTGTAAATTCTTTGAGACCATCTTCCCAAGCGAGTTATTACAGGATACGAGTTCCCACTTTGTCTGCAGTCCATCCTCCGGTGGAATGGGCTCAGTTCTGCCTTATGGTGTCTCTGCTCTTCTTTAAGTTTGATATGTACTTTAATCCAGTGAAAGTTCGAGCTGACAACTGAATGTCAGTTACTGTCGCTTTGTGTCAAAAATCTGTCAAGCAAATTTGTTAGTCGGCTGGAAATTGTTAACATCTCACAGCATTACAGTCTACTATTCAATCCTGGGCTCAGGTTAGTGACTATATGGAGTTCTCCACTCACTCTGTGCGAGGACTCATGATCTCATGACTCGTGACTCATGAGTGCAAAAAACTCATGTTTGCCCTGTATCTGCATGGCTTTCCTCTGAGGTCTTCAACCACTTAACGCATGTCAGTAAGTGGATTTGCTGCTGTAAAATATCCCTGGATGTGAATGTGAGAGTGCACGACAATAATGGTTTATATATAAACCATTATTGTTAGTCATGTATCATATAAGGATGATCATTTAGATTAGGTTTTGTCTCATGTAATTCATATTACAGCCAAACGCAGGATCATATTTAAAAATGTGAAAATTCCAGACATTTATTTCAGATTCTGTGATGACAGGAGAATCATTATCTGGAAAGTTCAGGGATGATGTAGTCTGTGCAGAACTGCCACGCAATATTCAAGACCATATTCAGTGTAATGCATAATATACAGTCACCTCCGAACAGCAAGGACAAGAAATCAGTGGAGATGATAAATCAGATAGATAGATAGATAGATAGATAGATAGATAGATAGATAGATAGATAGATAGATACTGCATTCATTTCAGCTTTCATGGTAGACCATTTAATTTTTAGAGGAGCAAAAGTATAGGAACACATAGACTTAAAGAAAATGAAAGCAAGTGTATTAAAAAAAATGACCTTCTAAAAATTAATCTTTCTGACTCCAATCACTCCATTGACCGGCACACTGAATTCAAATAAAGAAAAAAGCCAATTCTTTAGTCTGGATGAACCCAGGGATGAGGTTTATTGTATCTTACATGATGACTTCATCCTGAATTCCCAGAGTCAAAACGCTCCACCTGTAGTTTCAGTATTGGAAAGTTTTTGCTTTTATTCCTACCTTTGTGGGTTTTTTCACAGTCACCATAATTTATGCATTTTGAATGATATGTTTAGCTTTGACCTGGAGGGAACTTGATGTTCTCCAAACCTTTTCCAGTGTGCCTCAACAATCCGTGGCTTCTCTCAGACTTCAGCTGCATATGTCCCACGGAAACAACACTGCTCTGAACCTTGACTGTTGACTCTAACTTCATATTCAACTACCTACAAGAGGTACAATGGATGCTGCTAGGCTTGCCAAACTAGGGATGTTATTGTTAGTTCACAAGCTACAGTACACGAAGCCTATTCATGCTTAACAGATACACCTAACCAATTCATCCTTCTTGTCACGTTAAACCGTACCCCATTAAACCAATAACACAAATGGTGCTCCAAACTACCTCTGGTGTCACCTCATCTTTAACAAATTCATATAGGCCTAAAAATATTCCACATAAGTGACACTTAATATTTGGTTGCATATTCCCTTGCTTGCAATAACTAAATCAAGCCAGAGAGCCACTGACATCACTAAACTGTTGCCTTCGTCTTTTGTGATGCTTTTTTTATGATGCTGTTTTCTCCCTCCAGTAATAAGCCTGTCTAAATCCTTCTTTCCTTTCTTCCCCTACTGAAGTGTTGTGTTGTGTTGTGTTGTGCTGTTGTCTTTGTATGCAGCATTACAATTTCACTTTATTGGAACTAATGGGATGTAATGGAAAAAAGTAATAGTTGTACAACTGAGGTGGCGAGAAAGTAGAACATAGACTTGTGCCATTGTCAGAACACAGGGTGCAGAAAGCCAAGGTCAACTGCAGGACTGAAGAAAAAATAAAAATAAAAGTATGCTTAGCTAAGAAAAACAGAAGAAAGTAGCCAATGAAGGTTTTGTTACCTTATAAGGAGTTGGTTCCTTATCCTAAATCTCTGGGTCAGAAATATCTAATTTAACTTTAATCTAATTATGCATTTAACACCATAAACCTATCGAGGATTTGGATTGGATATCTTCCTGTGCACATCCTGCATTCCCTGAAAGGCAGACCGCAGGTAGGAAGATTCATCTGTGAAAACACCACCAGTCTGGACTGTGAAGCCCTGAAAACGGTTATGCAATCAGCCGACCGTACCACTGGTGAACAGCTCCGAGACCTGCAATACATTAGCATCTAGTGATGCAGAGAAAAGTCTAGGAGGACAATCAAGGACACTAGACACCTAAACCAGAGCCTGTTCTCATTACTGCACTCCGGCAAACACCAGCGCAGCATGAGAACCAACACAGAGCATCTCAGAAGGAGCTACATTCCACAAGCTATTAGGGCTTAATTGAGTAATGTAATTTATCTTTATTTCATGGGCTCATAATCACACACCCAGTTGAGGACTTAGCCTGTTCATATCATTCATTACAACAGCACACTCATCACATACAAACTAGCACACACTCATCACATACACACACACATATACACACTCATGACATACAAACTAACACACACTCATCACATACACACACATATACACACTCATCACATACAAACTAACACACACTCATCACATACACACACATACACACACTCATCACATACAAACTAACACACACTCATCACATACACACACATACACACACTCATCACATACAAACTAACACACACTCATCACATACACACACATACACACACTCATCACATACAAACTAGCACACACTCATCACATAACACACACATATACACACTCATGACATACAAATTAACACACACTCATCACATACACATACATACACACACTCATCACATGCACACACACATATACACACTCATGACATACAAACTAACACACACTCATCACATACACACACACATACACACACTCATCACATACAAACTAGCACACACTCATTACATACACACACACATATACACACTCATGACATACAAACTAACACACACTCATCACATACACACACACATCACATACAAACTAACACTCATCACATACACATACATACACACACTCATCACATACAAATTTACACACACTCATCACATACAAACTAGCACACACTCATCACATACACACACATATACACACTCATCACATACAAACTAACACACACACTCATCACATACACACATACACACACTCATCACATACAAACTAACACACACTCATCACATACAAACTAGCACACATTCATCACATACACACACATATACACACTCATCACATACAAACTAACACACACTCATCACATACACACACACACACATACACACACTCATCACATACAAACTAACACACACTCATCACATACAAACTAGCACACACTCATCACATACACACACACATATACACACTCATGACATACAAACTAACACACACTCATCACATACACACACATACACACACTCATCACATACAAACTAACACACACTCATCACATACACACACATACACACACTCATCACATACAAACTAACACTCATCACATACACACACACATACACACACTCATCACATACAAACTAACACACACTCATCACATACACACACACATACACACACTCATCACATACAAACTAACACACACTCATCACATACACACACATACACACACTCATCACATACAAACTAACACACACTCATCACATACAAACTAACGCACACACACACACACACACACACTCATCACATACAAACTAACACAAACAAACTCTCTCTCTCTCTCTCTCTCTCTCTCACACACACACACACACACACACACAGAGTTCAGGACATATCGTGTATAGATATATCAGTACTTGCATATTGGAATTTGTATGCTAAATAAAGATATACACTGTTTTGTCCTGCACTGTTGTCTTATGTGTCTCACATGCCAAATGTGTCTTTCTAAAGTTTGTAAAGCTCAGGAGTTTGCAATTAATAACCTTACTATAAGAATTATACACTGTATAACCATCTGTATGTGACAAATACAAAGAACACGAACTTTAAAATGCCCCTGTGCACAAAGTAGGGTCCATCAAGCCAAGGTTGAAGTAGAAGAACTCGGGTGACCAGCACGAAGCCCTGACCTCAAACCTAATGAACACGTTTGGGATAAATTGAAATGCTGACTGTGCCCCAGGCCTTCTCGCCTGACATCAGTGCCTGACCTCGCTAATGCTCTTGTGGCTGAATAAATACAAATCCCTACAGCAATACTTCAAAATCGTATGTAATTCTGAAAAGAGTGAAGGTTATTATTATAACAGCAAAAGGGAGATTAGTTCTTAAATGGGATGCACAAAAATATTTGGTTTCAAGGTGTTTGTCTAATTTAGACAGAATTCAGTCAGCAATCAATATCTGACAATATGAAACAGTCTACAGTACATAATAGACATTAATTCAACACAGTGAACACAGTAACCCAGCTGATGGCCTGCTTATATCACTGATGCTGCACCAGGAGCTTCATTCTCCCTGGCAGTTGTTAAAACTCCCATAGTGCAACAACAGTACGTTTCAGATTGCTTATAGGATTCTCTAATTGATCCTCTTTATTGTAACTGTGCCAAATATATTACACTTTAACTGTGTATTTAAGCAGAGACAGGGATAGTAAAACTTTTTAAAGGTCTTTGCTTTTTTTCTCCCAAAGGTCTTTGAGTACAATCCTTTTTAGGGTGGTTAGTTTTAAATAAATAAATTACCCACTGCCCAGATCAATTAAGATGCATACTAAAAAAATAAATGCTAATTACAACCTCACTCCACTTGTATTTAATGGATATTTCAGGGTCAGATGCTCTGCTATCTGCTCATCTCCACCACTTCATTTGTGCATGCAACTTCATCACTGCTGTAAATGAGCCCAGTTACTTTGGACTTATTATCCGAATTGATTAGTTGTATTTAGTTGTATTTAGTGCATCCTCGAAGGCACACTAACCAGGGCAGTAGTTTACAGTTGTAGAAAGAACATTATTTAATTTAAAGAACATTCTATTCTCTCGAGGTTTTTTTTCCTCATGTCATCTCACAGAGTTTAACACTGCTAATTAGTGAGAAGTATAAACTTCAATTTAAAATTTTGTAATAATTATTCTGATTTTTATATTTCTGTACAGCTGTTTTGAGACAATGTCCGATTTTAAAAGTGCTATAGAAATAAAATTGAATTGAGCAGCCTTGACATGACAATGTGTCCAGGGTGAGGATAAATGAGGTCCATTTTTATCAGTAATAAGGACACACAGTGTCATAGATATGAATCTCCATTCCTCTGTTGCAGCCGCTGTACTTTGGCACACTTGTTTTTATAATGAACGCAAACAAAAATGTCTGAGCACGATACCTGCTCAACTCTACATTTCTGTAAGGTTTACCGCTCTTAAGAAGATTTTTTTATTTTTTTTTTATTCTAACAGTATTGTAATGGACATGAGTGCAGTTTATTTCACACATGTAATTGCTTTCTTTCAACTGGACCTGAAAGTAAAATGTTTTGTATTTCACACCTTCATGTTGAAAACATGTCTGGCTTCATAGCCAAGTCCAGGGTTAATTCTGACAACCATGCCAAGTTAGTCTGCTTGCTTAATAGCAAAAATGTTGTTTTCTTTGGCATCACTGGTCTTACTCCACAGGCTAACTAGTTAAAGGTGGGGTGTATAATGTTTGAAAGCCAATGTTGACATTTGAAATCACCAAAACAAACACGCCCCTAACCCAAATGGGTCCCACCTCTGTATTGATAGCTCCGCCCACACATACATACGCAACCTAGGCAACTAATGGAAAGAAATGTGTCTTTATCATAGCTGAAGGGAAGAACAATATGATTGCAGATAAACAAACAAGCAAAAATGACACAAAAGCATAATCATGCAAAGGACGGCATATATTAGTTCTGTGAAACAAAGCAAAACCAACGTTACTCACCTATCGAGAAGGAAAAAAGCGACCTTGGCGTCCCATCGCAGGCCTTCCCGTTTCCTCAGTTCTCTCCAGCGCTGGAAAGCTGATCCTATATTAACACGGGTCCTGCTTCTTGCCTTATCATAAGCCTTTTTTCGCTTTTCGTTTTTATCCGCCATGTCAATGTTAAAAGCGCTTTCTGCTAATGTCACCCATGCGCACTGAACACTCTCTCCGCCGCATATTGACAAGACCCGCCCCTTTCTGCTCATTGGCTACACGACTCAGCTTTCTGAAGCATTTCTCAAACATCGTACACCCCACCTTTAATCCTGCTTCTAATAAAACATCATGAGTAAATATACAGTAATACAGTAAAGTATATACATTATGTGACGAGAAGAAAATCATCTATTTATTTAAGGGCTGTTTGATGCTATATTTCACTTCCAGATGCATTTATGGCACTATAGCAGAAGAATTAGAAATATTTACTCCGAACATTAATTAGAATTTTTCCATTTACATTCCACTTATTCCGCTAAGATTTTAATGAGTACTGTAAGCATGTTTTTAATAAATGTTCTAAAATACCACTGAAAACTTTGATAACAGGGTTTGAAACACCATCCTGACATCTGCAATTTGTCAATGTCTATGATGTATATACAGTAAGTGAAGAACACTGCTATGTTGAGTCTCTATACATACTGTAGGACATAAGCTGAAGCCAATTAAACACTTTAGTGAATATATAAGCAGCTCAATACGAGACCATTTTCCTTTGACAGCTGACGTGAACATGGAGAGAAAAGACCTACATTTTGAATGCAGGTCACTATAAGTTACAATCCTACTACTGTCTAATTAGGCACCAACAGTGTGTTCTGTCTTGAGGGATACACAACTCTTATCCTCGGTAAGTATCCCTTTTGACAAGCTGGTTTTCATTCCCATTCTTCAGAAAAGAATCCACCAGGCTGTCAGAACATAAACTAACAACAACAATAGATAAACATGCACAATATGGCTTTGTCTATGAATTTATAAGCTGTGGTTAGGTGGGTGGAAAAGAGACAGAAATGTGAAAAGGCAGAGTGGGAAGAGAAGTGAAAAGAAACTCAAGGAGAATGAAGAAAAAAAAATCAAAAGCCAATGAAACACCTTCACTGTCTCTTTCTCTTTCTCCAAGCATCAATCCGTGAAGATGGACGTGTTCAGAGACTCATCGGTTCACACACGACACCTGACCACACTGAAGCTCATATTAAATTCAAGTAGCTTCACTGAAGTGTGATAGAAACATTTCCCTGATCCATCACTTGCTAAGTAGCACAAAAAATGTTCTAAAAGACAGACAGACAGACAGACAGACACACACACACACACACACACACACCTGTTGCTAGGTGTTGCCACTGATATATACAAATGAACATCATTGTAGATTCATCTATGGATCTCTGAATAATCTTTTTGCTAATACCCACATTTGTGAGGTGATGAACGCAGCCAGTAAATGTGGTGAACATCTTTATGTGTATTCGGGAATCTTTTATTTGTCAAAAAAAAAACTCTCACATCATATTGTATTCTTTATTTTATATATATATATATATATATCTTTTTTTTTTAGAAATCCCACCCACAGACAAATGTACTAAAACTATTCTTCCATCTGTTAAAAACAGATTTGCAGAATGTTGTTTGTAACACAATACAAAAAAGGGGATTACGGGTCTTTTACCAAGGCCCACAGTGTAGGCAATGTGCACTCCAGCAAAATCAGAACAGTGTGTGCAAATCTGCAATGCTGTGTGTCAGGAAAGTACTGATTAGTTGAGCAGGGAAGTGTAACCAGTGGCACTGAGGTTGAGACCTGAGCTGGAGTACTTTTTCTTTTTCCAGACAGACATGGTGGACTACTCAAGCACTTTATTTCAGTTTCTCACTGGAAGATAGGAATGCTCGGACAAACACAAATAATAACTCTATTAACCTGGTAAGAACAGCAATTAACACGAAAGAATCAAGAAAGAATGCTGTTTTGCTGTTTTTGAATACTCTATACTTATTTCAATTATTTTATATGGAGAAATACTAATCATTAAGTAGAGATCATGTCCTAGTGTCTTTATATTCTACTCAATAATCCACTACATTTGGTCAGGGGAAAAGGCAACGGGCAACATTTTCAAGCAAATATCACCACTATTTATCCTCAAGGACAGCGTATACAGCTTTTTATTACATCCAGTCTTTTTACTTTTCTTTATTCTCCCATCTATAGGGAAGCATAAGAGCTTTTTTTTCCCTTTTTCCACACATTCATTTTCTATATATTTGTTACAGTATACACATTTCTGTTACATGTAAGTACAGTATGTTGGTAGACACCTACCATATCAAGATATCTAGACACAAGTAGAAATGGTGTCTTAGGAACTTCAACGAAATGGCTGTAACACACTTCCACCCAGCTGCTCATGTCTATAGTAACTTTCAGATACAAAAATATTATTATTGTATAGACAATTTTGCATATGGGCACCAAGAAAAAGTGTTACGCTCCCTCTTGTTAATTGCACTTAAGGACAGGGTTAGTATGGATAAGATAAGTTGTTTAAGATTAAACAAAACCCAAACACAACCACACCTCTCTGAACCACATCATGCTCATTAACACGGTGATATCACCCTCAACTATAATCACATCACAATCTACCACAACCACTTCCCTCTCAATTACATTGACATGTCATCAACCACATCTTCCTCAAACAATGAAAATCATGTTCAACTGCAACTCATCCACAGCCATTTCCCTCTCAACTACAACCACATCACTCAGAACTACATCATACTTGCCCACTCCATACCTTCTTCATCCAATACCAATTCCTTGTTACTTTCAATGACATAATCCTCATCCAATCACCTTCATCCACAACCACAACCTCCTACACCATACACCACTTCCCTTTCAAGTACAAACACATTGCCCTCACCTCAACCCAAGCTTTTCACATTACCCTAAACCCAAAAAATTCACCCATAGGTTACCTCTATCCAACCCCTTCACCCTCAACCACATCATTGTCAACCCAACAACACGACCCTCACCCTCAACCCCATTAACCTAAAAAAACATTTCCCTCAATCACATCGCTCAAACAAAAATTGTATCATCCTCAGCCCAACACATTAAACCTTAACCAGAGCAACATCATTCCAATCACATCTACCTCAAGCCAATGCAATCACACTCAATCATGTCATTGTCATCTCAACCACAACCCCATCAACCTAAACCAGACATACTGTACATGTCCTTTAATCACAGACATTCAAACATAAACTGCATAACCCTCAACCCAACGCAATGACTCATAACCTCATCCTCTACAACCCATATACATCAATGTCGACCCAATGCAATCACCCTCAATCCAACCTCAATGTTGGACACAAACACAACTGCCTTACCTAAACTGCATGTATCTCAGCCCCAACCCCATTATCCTCCACCAAAACAACATTCCTCTCAACCACATAAACAAAGGACATTATCTTATGTGCAACCAATTCACCCCTAATGATGCTCCTTCACCACAGCATGCTCAACTCCAAACACATAATCCTCTACCCAAACTAATAACCCTTAACCATCCCCTCACCCTCGAACACTAGTCAACCTCAACCACCCGAAGCACCACAATCACCAACAACAACATTACCCTCAACCCACCAACCTCATCACTGTCAAGTAAACCCTGAAATCAACCTTAGATCAACATAATCCTCAAGCACAGCTGCATTACTCTCAACCAAACCACATCACAGTCAACCCAAGCACATCACCATCACTTTCAACTTCAGTTATGAAGAATATTCAATTAAATTCACATTGTCTCAAAGCAGCCTTATATAAGTGAATGGAGTGGGCATGGGTACATGGAGTGGGCATGTGGTAGCCTAGTGGTTAAGGTATTGGGCTACCAATCAGAAGGTTGTGAGTTCGATCTCAGGTCCACCAAGCTGCCACTGCCACTAAATACACTGGGCCCTTAACCCTCAATAAAACCCTCAGCTGTATAAAAAAAATAAAAATGAGATAACGTAAGTCGCTCTGGATAAGGGTGTCTGCCAAATGCTGTAAATGTAAGTGTGAAAACAGAATATAAATGTAAAGTTTAAAATTAGTCACTATTTACCTCTAACAATTCCCCTAATGAGCAAGCTGGAGGTGACGGTGGCAAGGAAAAACTCCCTGAGATAATATGAGGAAGAAACCGTAGGAGAAACCAGGCTCAGAAGAGTCATCTGGGTGATAATGGACAGTAAATAATCCTCATGTAAATGTAAATAATGTCCTTTCTACAGCGGTTTGTAGTAGAGTGGATTTAAGCAACCAAAGGCTCAAGAGGAGTTCACTGCAATCCCAAAACTAATGAATTAATTCCTGCTGAAGACTTCAGATGAATATGTTGACTTTGTTGTGATGTCTGTATAAATTCATTTGAATTTGATAAGATATTTGTTTCTGGTTGATTTTTGTCATTTTAAAAGGATAATTGAAGAAGCAAAATGAATAAACTGTATTATTCTTGAACTTAATTACAAATTGTTAAGAAAAACAATTCACTGAAATGACACATTAAACATAGTAATTAACAATGTGTACTTTTCACCTCTGCTTTTAGGGGACATTTGTATGCACACACACACACACATACACACACACACACACACACAACATTGCTTTTATTATTATTATTATTATTATTATTATTATTATTATTATTATTATTATTATTTTTGTTATTACAGTTTGATAATTCTATCCCCAAACTGACATCAATAATCAAAAGACATAATTTTATATTACAAAATATGTTTATCACATTGGGGGAAATCCAGTCCACTCTAAAAAAAAAGAAAAAGGCATTTCATGGTTAAGTGCTCTTACATTGTTGTTTGCTTCACTTGGCTTTAGTAATAAACACACTGAGAGTCAGAAAGTCAACTGGAGGAAAGTGACACAATTCCTGGTAGAAAGTGAAGCATGTCTGGCTCAGTGCCACTGAAGGTTTTGTCAAGGTGACCGTGATCTAACTGAGCTCAATCCCCCTGTGTGCTGGGGTGGAGTCTGACAGTGCTGTCAACAGCTCTGTCAACAGTAGCTAATGAGACTGTGGACTGATTTTAGACTCACACACAGATTCACACATGCAGAACTGGAGCACTGCTGCCAACTCATAATTCTTTACCCTGCTCCAAGTCCACCAAAGCAATGTTTCCTCTCCTGGGTAAAAACAGAAATCGGCGTGTGCACCTGCTGACAAATTGCTGCTCTCTCTCAACCCTCACAACAAATTTGTGACAGGGTAGAGGGAGCACAAAACACATGACTGATCAAATTCGCAATCAAACTTATTTCCACTAGATGGAAGGATGAACACTGGAGCAATGAGCACAGTATCTTCATCTGTCTAAAGGCAATTTACACTAAAACATATCTACAGCATTTTTTTTTTGTGCAGGGGAGGCACAAGCATCTTGATCTACACAGCCTGTGTTAGAGATCTCTCACAACTTCTATGTTTTATATGCATGAGTGAGTACAAGCGACATAATAATCGCGAGCTCTAATATTTAGAGTTAGAATCTACAAAGATGTCATGCTTGTGCATAGTGCAGATTTATAGAAAAGTGCCTATATGATGCTGCTCACCAGAATAGGCTGTTTGTTGACCATTCTACTGTATGTGTCATGTCATTCTTTTTATTGTGTTGTAATTACTACTGACCCAGCTTTGTTTTGATTGACATGGCTGTGCATTTGGGTGTTAACTTTTTGTTGTATTGCAGTACAATTTTGTTGTGCGGTATGAACTGAATGGATGGTCAACACTTACTATGGGTCCAGTGTGAATTCAGAGATTCTCTCTGCCCATTACTCTTAGAATGAATACAAGCTGACAGCAGCTTTTACAAGAAAACTTCCACAAACCACAGAGCACACCGACTATTACTGTTAACCTCAAGGGAAAATCCAACCAATGGATAATAAATGATATCACATTCTGATTACTCTGCATCCTGGCCCTGTGTTACCGAGATCTGAGTGAGAGTAACACATGCAAACTTAATAGCACCTTTAAAAAACATGTAAGCCGATTAAGTAAGTGAGCCGATGGTCTCTGTTTTAAATGAGGAAAATATCATGTCCTTTGCATTATGCATGATTTCCTTTGTGAACATTTGGGGAGTTTCTACACGAAAGTACAAATACTGTACAGGGCTCAGACAATGCAAACAGACTGCATCAGCAATGTGATTTATTAAACTTGAAAGGCAATTTTGAATGAGGAATTTGTGTGCAAATTAATATGTCTGGAGAGCAATTTGCTGAAATCTCTTACTACCAGATAAAGACATTCACTAGGTTTTAATAAAGTAAAGGTTTAGTTTGATTATGTCTCAAAAGATTTCTTAAAATGATGCCAATATAGTCATGGACAGGTTTTCTTAGATATTCATCTAATGTCAGCAGTATTAAAGAAAGCATGTGTGGTTACTGCCATAGCCTTAACTGAAAGCCTTTATTATTATTATTATTATTATTATTATTATTATTATTATTATTATGAGAGAGAGAGAGAGAGAGAGAGAGAGAGAGAGAGAGAGAGAGAGAGATGTACCTTTATTAATCACTTCAATTGACATAGCAACACAAAAAGTAGAGAATAAGAAAGTAAACCAACTGTATATCATACAAGTACAATATCCTTTACATGTGTATTATTCTGTATATGGAATGAAGTAGGAGGAACTGGGAACTGTTGCACTGTGGAATCTGACAGCTGATGGCATATATTAAATATGACCCTTTTCACTATGCTCACAGAAACACTGTAAAACACTGGAAAATGCCCCGAATGAAGACACAGTATATAACATGCAGAGAAATAAAAAAACTGGACCACTCCTCCTTAGACTGTACATTTAAATATAAGAAATGAAAAAGAAATAAGAAAAAATAGGAATTATTTGTACAAGAATGTGTGAAAAAATATTAATATACAGCTATGTTACATGTACAGTACAATGTGGAGAGTGACAAGAGTGTCTTTATGGAGTCCTGAGGGATCTGTACTGTATGTTGGACATATTTCTATTAAGGAGACTTTTGGCCTGAGTGAAGAATCTCATACTGAGTTTCCTGAGAAAATGATGGTACTGTCGTTATGGTCTGTGAATTCTGCTTGTACCTCAAACTAAGCTACATCACTCAAGTTCATACAGTAATTAGTCTTAACTATAGAAGTGTGTGCATTTTAAATCCCGCTTGTGTAGTTCTTTTTTTTTACTTTGCACCTGCTTATGATATATACTACCTTCTCCTGTATGAAAGTAAATTCCTCCTGATTGCATGATTTTTTTTTATGTTTCATGGGATCCAGGTCCTGATGCACAATTACAGTCTCAGCCAGATGCCCTGTTAATAACTGTCTAACAAGCTTTGTAGGAAAAAGATAAAAACAAAACAATATGTCTCCTTTTCATATCTAGACTTACTGTCCACTTTATTAGGAATATCTGCAAATTCATGCAGCCAATCAACACAATGCAGAAATTATACAGATACAAGTCAAGAGCTGAAGTTAATCTGCACATCAAACATCAGAATGCTGTTGTTGATCTTCTGATTATCCCACACTAAGGTATATAGAGTTTACAGAGAATGGTGCAGAAAACAAAAAACACTGAATGAGCGACAGTTTTGTGGGTGAAAGTGTTCCTCGTTGATATGAGACATCAGAGGAAAATGACCAGATTGGTTCAAGTTGCCAAGAAGGGCAGAGGAATCACTCTGTAGATATAATCACTCTGTGCAATCTGAATCATTTAAGCATGCACAAGCATTAACATGATGGGCTGTTGGATACATGTATAAAGTAGATAGTGACTGTATATTTGTATCCATTTAAAATGCATTATCTGTTCATTCTGATCAATGTATTCATTTTAATCCCTAAGGCAAAGCAGAGCTACAGATGAGCTACAGTCAGCAACAGTAACCTACAGAGTTTACTGGCAGATTTACTTCATCAATCGACCGCTCAGAGTACACACAAGTCAACACAAGAGCGATGGTGGAGCAGTGCTTAAGGCTTTGAACAAATCCCTGCACCCCCACTGCCACTGTTGTGTCCTTGAGCAACAACCTTAACTCTCAGCTGCTCAGTCGCTTTGGATGAAAAAACATCAGGCAACATAAAACATATATAACTGTGAATTTAAAATAAGGGGGGCACGGTGGCTTAGTGGTTAGCACGTTCGCCTCACACCTCCAGGGTCGGGGTTTGATTCCCGCCTCCGCCTTGTGTGTGTGGAGTTTGCATGTTCTCCCCGTGCCTCGGGGGTTTCCTCTGGGTACTCCGGTTTCCTCCCCCGGTCCAAAGACATGCATGGTAGGTTGATTGGCATCTCTGGAAAATTGTCCATAGTGTGTGATTGTGTGAGTGAATGAGAGTGTGTGTGTGCCCTGCGATGGGTGTATCCTGCCTTGATGCCCGATGACGCCTGAGATAGGCACAGGCTCCCCGTGACCCGAGGTAGTTCGGATAAGCGGTAGAAAATGAGTGAGTGAGTGAGTGAGTTAGGAACCCCTGACAATTTCCATGATTTTCATTTATAAATATTTGGGTGTTTGGATCAGCAATTTCATTTTGATCTATCAAATAACTGAAGGACACAGTAATATTTCAGTAGTGAAATGAGGTTTATTTAATTAACAGGAAATGTGCAATATGCATCAAAACGAAATTAGACAGATGCATAAATTTGGGCACCCTTGCCATTTTGTTGATTTGAATACCTGTAACTACTTAGCACTGATTAACTGGAACACACAATTGGTTTGGTGAGCTCATTAAGTCTTAAACTTCATAGAGAGGTGCATCCAATCATGAGAAAAGGTATTTAAGGTGGCCAATTGCAAGTTGTTGTTCTCTTTGAGGGGGGCACGGTGGCTTAGTGGTTAGCACGGTCGCCTCACACCTCCAGGGTTGGGGGTTCGATTCCCACCTCCACCTTGTGTGTGTGGAGTTTGCATGTTCTCCCCGTGCCTCGGGGGTTTCCTCCGGGTACTCCGGTTTCCTCCCCCGGTCCAAAGACATGCATGGTAGGTTGATTGGCATCTCTGGAAAATTGTCCATAGTGTGTGATTGTGTGAGTGAATGAGAGTGTGTGTGTGCCCTGCGATGGGTTGGCACTCCGTCCAGGGTGTATCCTGCCTTGATGCCCGATGACGCCTGAGATAGGCACAGGCTCCCCGTGACCCGAGGTAGTTCGGATAAGCGGTAGAAAATGAGTGAGTGAGTGAGTGAGTGAGAGTGAGTGTTCTCTTTGACTTTCCTCTGAAGAGTGGCAACATGGAGGCCTCAAAACAACTCTCAAATGACCTGAAAACAAAGATTGTTCAACATTATGGTTTAGGGTAAAGCTACAAAAAGTTATCGGAGAGATACAGTATAAGCTGTCAGTGTCCACTGTGAGGAACATAGTGAGGAAATGGAAGACCACAGGCACAGTTCTTGTTAAGGCCAGAAGTGGCAGGCCACATAAAATATTGGAGAGGCAAAGGCGAAGGATGGTGAGAACGGTCAAAAACAGCCCACAGACCACCTCCAAAGAGCGCACTTTGCACAAGGTGAAGCTGTACGGGAGAGTGATGCGAAAGAAGTGATGCTCTTCTGCACACACGCCAGAGTCGCTTGAGGTATGTAAACGCACATTTGGACAAGCCAGCTTCATTTTGAAATAAGGTGCTGTGAAGTGATGAAACAAAGATTGAGATATTTGGTCATAACAAGGGGCGTTATGCATGGTGGCAAAAGAACACAGCATTACAAGAACAACACTTGCTACCCACAGTAAAATTTGGTGGAGGTTCCATCATGCTGTGGGGCTGTGTGGCCAGTGCCGGTACTGGGAATCTGATTAAAGTTGAGGGTCGCGTTGGATTCCACTCAATATCAGCAGATTCTTGAGAATAATGTTGAGGAATCAGGCACAAAGTTGAAGTTACGCCGGGGCTGGATATTTCAACAAAACAACCACCCAAAACACTGCTCAAAAACTACTCGGGCATTTATGCAGAGGAACAAGTACAATGTTCTGGAATGGCCATCCCAGACCCCAGACCTGAATATCATTGAACATCTGTGGGGTGATTTGAATCCATGTCCATGCTCGATAACAATCAAACTTAACTGAACTGGAGCTGTTTTGTAAGGAGGAATGGTCCAAAATACATTCATCCAGAATCCAGACACTCATTACAGGCTATAGGAAGCGTCTAGAGGCTGTTATTTCGGCTAAAAAAGGCTCTACAAAATATTGATGGGATTTCTCTGTTGGGGTGCCCAAATTTATGCACCTGTCTAATTTAGTTTTGATGCATATTGCACATTTCCTGTTAATTAAATAAACCTCATTTCACTACTGAAATATTACTGTGTCCTTCAGTTATTTGATAGATCAAAATGAAATTGCTGATCCAAACACCCAAATATTTATAAATGAAAATCATGGAAATTGTCAGGGGTTCCTAAACCTTTGCATATGACTGTAATATATATATATATATATATATATATATATATATATATATATATATATATATATATATATATATATATATATATATACATCAAGATGCTGTAAGTGTAAGAACACCAGGAGTGTTTTGAGGGCTTGCCCCACACATCCAACACATGTTCTAGAATAATTACAGACTGTCCATTTACATTTACAAGTTTCTAGACCGAATTTAACAATTATACATTTTGTATCTAATTAAGCAGAAAATGTCTGATTCAGTAAGAACGTGCCAAAACCATTCAGGCTTAATCTCCTATAAATAATTCATTCATTCATCTTCTACCGCTTATCCGAACTACCTCGGGTCACGGGGCGCCTGTGCCTATCTCAGGCGTCATCGGGCATCAAGGCAGGATTCACCCTGGACGGAGTGCCAACCCATCGCAGGGCTCTCCTATAAATGCAGATATAAAATACAAGAACTTGTGCTAGTTATGTTGAGTCACATTACAGGCAGTGCTACAGGCATTCAAGGAGGTAAGATGCTATTTTAACACCTAATTCCTGCAGCCTGATGGACGGCAGATATAATAATGGACCATTTAAATACTCTTTATGAGTAATAGTCATAATTAATTATTTTTTAAACAATAACACAATATGAAGTTGTATTGTTGTTTTTTTTTCTTTTGGTTTTTTTTTTGTATGTGGACACATTTTAATGATCACAAAGTGTCTCTTCAACAGCACGAGAGATTTCAATTCAGGCACTGGCCTTTCAAATTAATTCAGCTATTATTTTCACAATGTGCAGAGTTTACACATGGGTGAAGCAAATATCAGTTGCGAGTCTGAGGAAGCCAGTCAAAGATCGCAAAAGCAGACAGGAGGGTTATGGAAAACCTTACATGCTCCAGAGCACTGCCATCCACGCATGGTGTGGAAAACCAGTTTGCTCAGGGTGTCCTGTTTTAAAAAGAAAAATCAAATAGAAAATGCAGATCGTCTCCGAATGCAGTGTGAGCCTGTGCTGAGTTTGGATGAATGCAAGCAATATGAAAAAATATAAAGAGAGAGAAGGAGACAGGAGATGTGCAAGGAGAAGAGAAGGGACTGGGCTGGTGAGTTGGTGAGTTGGAGAGTGCGAGGCACAACAGAGCAGAGTCAGCGAGCGAGGGAATATTTCGACCCCGTCAGTATGTGCGCCCTCAAAACCAGTAAGTCTGTCACATTCAGAGAAAGGATGCAGCACAAGCTGCAGAGAGTGGAACTGATCTAGGACATGAAATCATATTCAACCTGTGCTGAAGGGCCTTAAGAAAAGCTGTGCCAATGTGGAAATAACATGCAGGCTTTGTTTGGGCAGCATGATGCATCCTGTGCTTATGCCATCTAACTACAATTCCTCCTCCCATATGTGAGGGTCAAATAAAGTTAAAGTAAAAGGATGAAAGTAAAAGAAATAAGGGACTACAAATGCTCGATCACAGTGTTTCAGACATCCATGTTATACTGAAATAATAACACTAGCAGAAGTATTTTAAGGCGACTTAACATTTGATATAATCTTGGAGACATTTTGCCAGTTCTGATTAATTGAAATCAATGTAAAACTGATTTGTTCAACACTTCAATGTACACACATTAGCCACTTTACTAGCATTCATGCAGTTATCCAATCAGCCAATAAGACAGCAGCAGAGTGCACGAAATAAAGCTAATAGAGTTCAAGAGATAAAGTTAATGATCACATCGTAAATTTGACCTCAATGTCTTAGACCATAGTGTGGTTGTTGATGCCAGACAAGCTGGTTTGAGTATTTCAGAAACTCCTGGGATTTTCACACACAACTGTCTCCAGAATTTACACAGAATGGTGAAAAAAAATCAAAAAAGGTTCTGCAGGCAGAAACATCTTGTTGATGACATAACTCGAGAACGAGAATAGCCAGACCTGTTTCTGCTGACAGGAAGCCTCACTCAAATAGGCTCTCTATACAACTGTGGTGAGCAGAAAAGCATCTCAGAACATACGACATGCAAAACGTTAACAAAATAGACTTCATGTTAAAACTAAAATGAAATTCCTGGTTACATTTGCACTTCTGGCCAAATAGTACACAGTTACAAAAGAGAATAATTTATGATTGAGCTATTCACTGTCACCCAGATAAGGATGAGTTCCCTTTTGAGTCTGATTTCTCGTAAGGTTTCTTCCTAATAAGGTCTAAGGAGACTTTTTCCTTGCCACAGTTGCCTCTGATGTGCCTATTGGAGATAAATTCCAAATTTATCATTTATAATTTATATTCTAAATGTATATATATTTCTGTAAAGCTGCCTTGTGATAATGTGCATTGTTAAAGGCATTGTACAAATTAAACTGAATTGAACTGACCCAGGTTCACCAAAACTAGATGATTGGTTTAAATTTAGGTGAGCTGTTAAACCGGCAGTATACAGTATATAAAACCATTGTAGTTGCTGGCACCCTTCAAAATTGCCTGGCAAAATTGATTGTATAAAATAAACATCTACATAAAAATCTACATAGTGTCTACACACTTTTGGCCATATAGGGAAACTGTTTTAAAGTACAAGTTTAAATAACGAAGCATACAAGCATACTGTCTTTATTTATAATGATGAAGGTGAGGGAAGAGCCTAAAGATCACAGAATTGCACAGTGCGATTAATTCATGAGGTTCTGAACTTTCTATCTGTCAAAATCTATCTTTTTTGTATATTATCTATTTTAGATATATTTATATATGTAAAGCTCACTGAGTTTTTAAAGTCATTGTTTTCCACTTATACCGTTGCCAATTTCCGCCCACTAGTTAGGAGCCAATGCATATTTTCAAACTGTTTCTCACAGAACATACTGAACACAGTAACTGGTTTCTTCTTTAAACATAAGCTAACAGACATCTCTAATTGGCTAGCCAAGCTTCAGTCATGCAGTGTAAAAGAATAGCACACTGATTTCTACAATTACAATGAGATCAGATATGAAATTTTGTAGGATTTTATACCGTTAATAAATTGCTGACTGCGATCTTTTATTCCACCCTCCTGTATATAAGACTATGTTAGAAACCCTGTTGGATGCAGACATGCATCTTCTTCCACATGCTGTCTTCCACAGCAGTCTACAGTAATTAGGAGAGCTTTACTACCTCACTGAGGTTATGAAGGGGCCGGCAGAGAGGCCTCCTCATATGTTAAACAAGCCAAACAATTTTCCACTTAACATTTTAGAGATGTGTTTCAAACAAAGACAATTATATGGTGAGGGCTTCGGCCCACGTACGTTCGTAATTGAGACATGAGAGCTAGCCGAAAGGGCTAACTCAATTTTCTCTGGTAGGTAGAGCCAGACTGAAGCACATACACCATGTATTATTCAAAGCTGAGGTGAGCTGAATCCACTGGTACTTAAATTCTTTCAAAAATAAAAAAGGTCTTGGATTGTTGAGCCAGCTAAGCCTGCTATAACCGTTAAGTCTACTGTTTTACCCAACATCCTGAAAAACATACCACAAAACAGAGTAATTTGAGTGGATGCTGTCTTTGTCTCAGTTACACTCAGCGCTCCTTCAAAGAGCATTGCTCTGCACTGTACAGCGACTTTTTTCTTCATGTAGTTTGACGGTGCTTGCTGCTAAAAAAATTCAGATATGCAAATGAAATTGAGTACAACTAAGAACGCTTCAGCACACAAACAGCACAAATGTGTGTACATGAGCATTTATCTGGAATATGGGCTCTGCCGTGTTGCTGACGCACAGCATGAAGTACTAATCTCCACTAAAACTGTACAGATTTCTTCAATGGTGCGTTAATTCACGTCATTGCCCACCTTTTGGACCAAGTTAGTGTTTAAATATGCTGGTCAAAAGACACTTGACCATCACATGCATATATGTTTGTTAATCTTCCTATTCCAGAGTTAGTCTCCCTTTAATGTTATAATAACCTCCACTCCTCTGAGAAGCCTTTCTGTTACATTTTAGACGGTGCTGTGACTGGTTTTGTCCATTCAGCTTCATGAGCGTTTGTGAGGACAGGCACACATGTTGGTGCACAGCTGGCGTCCCAGTCCATCCACTTGAGGTTTTTCACGTAGCCTCAGCACACCATGTTTTTATGGAGCGTACTTTGTGCACAGGGGCATTGTTATGCTAAAAAGGTTTGGGCCTTCTACTCCCAGCCCAGGGAAAGATGTAATTCCACCGTATACAGTGACATTCTATATAATTGTTTGCTTCCAGCAACTTATCAGCAACATTTTGGGAAAGGCCCATATTTTGGTGAGTCCACATGCTTAGTATGTTTAACAAAAATCTATTTGAGCATTACTTTTTGTTACTTAAGTGAAAATTCTGCCTTTAATTTCCATGGGTCTTTTTGACAGTGTAGAGTTTTATATAATAAAGTCGAAGGTCTAAGTAATGGCAATTACTTCTGAAATGTATCCAGGTGATTTTCACAACAAAATGATCCAGGATCATGCCATAGTAGCGTAACAATACAAATAGAGGACAACAATCTGATTATATTATAATATTATTCAGAAACAGATCTGAGATAAATATATCCAAAGCAAGAAAATCCTAACCCTACATTGACACTGAGAAACTAATGTCTAATCCTGGAATATAGGATTATATTTGATATATATTATATTTATATTATATTATATTATATGATAGTCACTACCCTGCTGCCATATTAAGGAAGCTTCAGGAAGTTCAGAATGCATCAGACCGTATCCTTACTAAGAAAAAAAGCAGGTTGCTATGGTTTTATTCAAGCTAAAGTGGCTGCCTATTAAGTCCCACTTTGACAACAATGTCCTGCTCATGACATTTGTAGCTCTGAAAAGTTCAGTGCCGTTTTAAACACTACAGTCCACTTTGCTCAGATAAAGGCTGACCAACTGTTATACCAAAAGTTCAACTGAAAGATGTTTTTCTTAGCCTTATGTACATATATGTATATATATATATATATATATATATATATATATATATATATATATATATATATATATATATATATGCTTTCTCAATAACTCTTTTTAAATCTAAAAAATATTTTTTTATTAGACCTTATATATATATATATATATATATATATATATATATATATATATATATATATATATATATATATATATATATATATATTTCTTTTGCTTTTGTTATTTAATTTGGCATACTCTTGGTTCTTGTGCTTTTATAATGAAAGCACTTTGAGCAATGAACTTGAACTTCTAAACGAAATAGTCTAATTTAGTTGTAATGGTAATTAGTCATTTAAATGCCTGTCTGAGTGACCAAGTCATAAGTGGCATAAGTGGAAAAAGACATTTTAAAAATGGCAAAACTGACAGGTTTGCACTTATATATAATCTCAATACTGTCCAAGAGGAAACACCATGTCAGTGTCATTAATGGCTATGTTTAAGCATGCACATTCATAAGCTTTAAATCTCTCCCTGACAAAGCCTTAGAGACAGGCTGTATGGTTTTGTTAGTGTTTTAGTTTCCTGCATTCTCTCCTGCACAATGAGGCCTGAATCACACTGGGCCAATTTAACTCTCATTACAAAGATTAGTGCTCATGCAGCCCAGGGCATGAAGAAAAAAAAAATAATATGTCTTAATTCAAGCCTAGCTCAGTTGTAGCTCTGCTTATTTGCATTACTGAGATGACTGTACATGCAGTTGGAGCTGGACTGCGTAACATGACTTGTTAAGTCCATATATTGGAGCTAAAAGATATTCATATTCATTTGTTTGTGTTCATTTGTAATTCAATTTTTCAGATGTTGTGACCTACATAAACATTAAACCTGTACAAATTTGTAAATGCAAATGACAAAAATAACCCTGGTATCTACTTTCAGTATCTTTCAGTAAACCTAGTTCTGAATTTAATTACTCAAATATAAATTGGTCTTGCGGACCGTGGCATGTTTTGCCCCCTTGAGCTTGTCTGAAGGGAAAGTTCTCTCTGAAAAGCTTCACTGTGTCTTTCTGTCACTCTGGTAAAACTCAGTAGAGCAGAATATCTGCAGCACCTCTCTCACATCTCTCACAACACCATCTTGCCTTCCCTCTTTCTTCATTTGAAGTGTCTTTCCATGTGGTGAAGAATAAACACTTATATTTCATACTGCATGGTAGGAAATAAGGGTTTATTATCGGTGGGGAGACAGTGGTGAGCTTTAACACTTAAAAGTTTTTGTCCTTTTTTTCACTTTTACCAAAGCAAAAAAAAAAGCAGGCAGGAAAACACGATAGCACTCACCATCTATACAAATCGAAAATGAAGAGAAGAACGACAAAAGCATTTTTATAAAGTGAAGCATTATCAGACTCTTTACACTCTTCAAAGAGATTTCTCAAAATTTGACATGCAAAATATGAGAAGCAATAAACGGTCGTCCTGTAGCAAATTCACACTGAATTCCTGTGTCATTCCCATTTATGTTAAAACAACTCAATTTCCACTAAAATTTCCTTCTCACTAAAGCTGCGATTACTCCTATTAGTGGTATGGCAAGCTTTCTGATTGATTACCACCCTGTTTGCTAATAGCACTTAAGCATGCTAAACAATTACTGCACTTTGCTAGAGGTTCTGCTGCAGGGATAGAAGGGTGGAGTCACCCCCAAACACAGCGACTCCACGTTGCATGTTTATTAATGTTCTGAGATTCTATAGGAAGGTAGAGGGCTGAGAAGAAGCCAGTGTGGGAGGGCTGAGTGCAGAATAATCATTTAAGCTGTAGGCAACCAAAATCCATTTTCCCAACCGCGACCTGTACGGTTTTCAATTATTCGTGCTGTTTAAACAATTACACATGAACACATTTGTGTTACGCACTCTGCATTATTCATCAAATCCAGTGGGGAAAGAAGTTTGGCTCCAAGAAGGCAACACAAAATTTTACACCCACAGATGTGGGAAGGAGCTGAAAAGTCAGAAAGAATGCGCAGGTGTAAGGTTCAGCACTGGTGTACGTTGTTCTATTTTAGGGTTTGTATGCATTTTTTATTTTAGTTTGAGAAGTAATTAAAAATTCTCATTTACGGTTAAGGCTATGGTTACATTAAATCATATTTCTCAGGTTATATACATTAAAGTTGTCAAACTAAAAGGGCGGCGGTGGGTCGAGGGCGGTTATGGTCCCAAATAAAGCTACAGAAGAAATTATGACACAACAATGCTACAATCATGAAAGGTCAAGAGTCAAGAAAGCAAAATTAGCGATGCTTCGGAAGTGGAAATGCCAGTCAAGAGGTCATATATGTGAGGCCATGTATGCAGAATAGGGCAGCAAACGTAGAGGTTGTCTTCATGTGCTGGACGAAGCATGTGTCTAAATCACCCTCTCGAGTAATAGAGAAGGTTTGCTAGTTGGTTAGAATTGGCAAGACTACTTTTACCTAATTGTGCAGCAAAATAACAAAAACAATATTTTATTTTTCAGGTTTAATCAACAATGTTTCAAAATAATAGTATGATTTCACTTAAATAAAGTAACTATAGAAATATAAGACTGGAATGTCACTTTTGCCAAATTCAGGATTTCTCAGATCAGCTCGTATACAGTATATATATTTAGTTCTCCTATATTAGATTAGACTAAATTTAACTTCGACAGATTCCATTCCTTCAACAGAAACCATTTATGACTTATCATATGTTTCGTGTACTTTCATGCTGAATTTAGCTCAGAAAAGCTGACTGACACACCATTTGTATTCTTTCCTGAAACTCAAGAATCCATTGCTATTCTGGATAAGACTCACTCCTGGTAGAACCTGGCTGCTGCACCACTATGTGATTCAAAGTGCAGTCACTGTAATCCATAAATCATAGGAGCACCATTTTTTCACCCAAGAAATCATATGATGCATTTCCATTCAGAGAGAGCTGGAGGATTTTAAAGTTAGACGATGCATGCTCTAACCGAACGCTCTGCTCTGGCTGCACGCTTTCTAATTCTGGAGCTGTCTACATTTGTTTCCCCAAACAAACACATTTACAACTCCATTAAAAACTCTAAAAAAAAAAAAAGATTATTTGGCTATGCATGACTGCTTCTCTTTTTTTTTTGTTGTTGTTGTTTCGATTATAGGGCACCAAATCATCCAACATGGGAAAAGTCACCAGTTTACTGATGTGGTTCTGTCACCATACAGTACGCCAAATGAGTCCATTTCATAAATCGGTGAGATATTTTGGGTCGGTGGGATGATTGTTATTAAAAGGAAATAAGGAAATACAATTTCTCAGAGTTTCACAAGCTGGGAGATTTGTGTAGCCCTAAAACAAGTCATACAAGGATAAACTATATAAATCTTAATCTTGAACAGATTTAAATGTACATGTATGGCATATAAATTGACATTTTTGTCAGACATCATTATCCAGATCTAACTATAAAAGTGCTTTGAAATATCTAGCAATGAAGACATCCTGATTTTGGTTCACTGGGTCACGGATTATAATAGCATGAGTCTAAAAACTCTGTTGGCAGCCAGAAGAGCAAAAAAAAAAAGACAGCACAGAAAACTAGATTTTTTAAAGTGTTCCAGGAAGAGGTAGATCTTTAGAAGTTGTTTGAAGCAGCCAGTGTATCAGCTCTTTGGACATCTAGAGAAAGAAGAGTAAAGAGTCTCTCAGAACAGAGAAGAGTCTTGATGCCTACCTTCCTGAGAGATGGTAGGACCAGTAGAGCAGTGCTGGAGGATCTGAGATAACATGGTGCAGTGTACTTTGTGTTATACCAGCTTTGAGGTAAGAGGGTACTGCTCTGTTTTGGGCTGTGTAGGCAAGCATCGGTATTCTAAATCTGACGAGCGCAGCTTAAGGAAGCCAGTGGAGGAATCGTAGCACTTGGGTGGTGTGGGAGAACTTAGAAAGGTTGAAAACGTAGCTGATGGTGGGTGGTGCAGCAGGTAGCATTGTTGACTCACAGATCTAAAGTTCCTGGTTGGATGTCAGTGTGCTTATTCATGTTTTCTTAGGTTTATTCTACCTAGCCTGTAGGTGGTTGGACTACTAATGTGCCCCTATGTGTGAATGAGTGTGCAAATGTGTGGTGTTTAATTTGGATGCCTCGTACCCAGGGTTCCAGGCATATGCTCTGACACTGTCTGGGATAAAGCAGTTACAAAGATGAATGAATGAATGAATGAATGAATGAATAGATATCTGTTTTATATTTGCAGAATTCAAGAAATCAATGTAGAATAATAAGATTCTGAAGCTAGTAATAAAAAAGTGTGTGCACAAAGTCAAATTCTGTAGATTTTATACTATTTACCATTAAATTAAATTGCTTTTTTTCCCTTCAAGACACCGCACAATTAACTTCAATACATAGAACTTATTACTTAAATAAATAAATAGATTATTGGGCAGTAAACAATATACTAAAAAAAATATATGTTAAAAAAATGTAGCATTATACCATAGTAATATCTAATAATTAAATCTTGTCACCTACAAACTTTTTAGAGCGAGTGACTAAGATACAGCTCCGCTAAATTTAACATAATTACAAATGAACCACAGATCAAAGAATGAGGATTCAAATTGATGGCGCTGTGATTCAGTTTCTCAGGAGGTGAAAGCAGGTGACATTAGATCGGATTAGTATTCATAGACACCGAGAAAGAGGGGGAAAGACAGGGAGTTTGACAGAGCAAGAAAAAGAGACAGAAAGAGAAAGTAGCACGCAGCAGATGGAGAAGAGCCGAGGGTCAGAAGTGTACGCTGGTGCCATTGTTCCTGCAGGGAGACGCCTCTGTCAGAAAGGATGGATGGATGAGGCAGAGATGGATGTCAGGCTCTCTGATAGAATAATGTACCTTCAGGACCTGGGTTATGTAAGACTATTAAGCTGTCACAGTGTGCCAGAGTGCATGCAGGCATATAACCTTTGTTTTGCCAGAGATGAAAAAAAAAACCCTCCATTTCTGTGTTTGCTTTCAGTGTGGGCACACAAGCAGCAATGCTTCATGAAGAAAGAAACGAGAGAGCCTCTTCTGCTGCTTTCACTCCTCTGATATATTTAATACACACAAGAGCGAGTAAGATGTGGCGCCTCAGCCGGGGCCCTGATTCTGTCAGAGATGTTTTGTAGCAAACACAATGGGCAGCGCGAACACGCCTTCAATCTCTGTTTAGTGCTCAGCTAATGCTTTAAGATGAATTAAAATAACAGGGCTGTGTTTCATTTACAAGTTCCACAGTAATAACATGCAGAAAAGGGTTTGTGGAGCTGTGTGGCTTATTGCGATATAAAATTAGAACGGAGCTCCCGGTATGGCATTGTGTGCATGTACAAAATAAATTATATGTATAGGAAATTACAGTGCATGTAAATTACTGTTATATTTTCTTCATCCAAACAGAATAGAAAAACTAGAATTAGAAAAACTGGAAAGACACATATTTCCCATTCCTATTCGCAAAAAGAAGAAAAAAGTAAAAGAAAAAAGAAAAAAAAGAAGAAAAAGGTATTCTTCAGTTTGTCCCTCTGGAGGAACCCTTTCTGCAGGTTCTACTTAAAACCCAAAATCATAGGAGTTTTCTTTCAGACATGTTTCTGCATAGACCTGATTTAGAGCCATAAACCATCTTAACAACCCCAGAAGAACCATTTGTTCTGAAAGTGGAGTTTCTTCAAATTTGACATCTTTCTGGCTCAGAAATGAGTTCCATTCCATGTACGAACAGAGCGCTGCAGATTTAGCTAAAATGCAACTCACGAGACATACAGTTTCAACACAGCAGGTGAGTTGGATGGATGGAAGGAACAAAAAACTGCAGTTCACTGCAATTGCACTTCACCTCACATTGAACAGTTTGCCCAAAGGATTACAAACTGCTTTGTTTAATGGCAAATGTCTAGCAACCTATCCAAAGTACCATGACTATGGATCATCTAGAGATCATCAGAGAGCCATCGCTTTAAAAAAAAAAAAAGCCTGGTTAAAGACAGAGACATATTGATCAAGGTGCTCTTCAGTAATGCTACAGAGCCCTCTACTGATTTACACAGTCACTAACGATCATGTCAGTGAAGCCTTTAATGTGATTACCATCCTGGAAGGCTTGCTCTCTCATCAGCTACATGCTAAGTAGGAAAAACTATATTGCAGTATATTTAAGCAGTGAAAATAGTTTGCTCTTTTTTTTTATCTGACATCCAAAAACAGTGCCCTAAAATCTGACCACGAAAATAATGAACGCTGAATACATTATTGAATACATTCTAAAATGGTATTTCTAAATGCCTTCACAGAACACTAACAAGGGAACAAAACAGATTTGCTGAATAATGAACATAAAACCAGAAATGGTATTTAATTCTTTGTGCTGAGTTGAACTCCTTAAATCTGACCACAAGGAAATAAATACAGTTTATATGTAGTTTGCTGTTAATTATGCAGGAAATTTATTCTGCTCTCTCAATAGCATTTCAGTGAAAGCTTTTACTTCCTGCAGGGTTGCCTCCAGGGGTGCGCTGTCTTTATAGATTAGTGTACAGTAGGTAAAGTGTGGTTACTTTCGGTATCTGGCGAGTCCGTATTCTGACAGCAAAACATGCTGCTTATGTATGCATGACAAACATCATCTGCTTTGTCCGGATTCTGCAGTCCACGCTGAATAAAGTCCCATGAATTTGCCGTGATTCACCCGCTGTTGCCGGTCCGTCTGAGACTCGGAGGGGGCGAACAGCCGGTGGAACATCTGTGGACAGAGCTGCTCCCCTCATCACCTACTCACTCTGTCTCTCTCTCTCAGTCTTTCTGTCTCTCTGCTCTTCATCAAATTCAGGCACATACATAATTATCTATTCTGATCCCAGCAGGTAGAAAAAGCAGTTCTGCAAGCCCTCCAAGCTGCCACAGCATGCGCACCACCGGCTGAATTTAAAACAAGCAAACAGTCTTGTGCCTATTTGTATTACTGTCCAAAAATACATCTGTAGCAGATGGACCTTAGAATGTGACCGTATTTATAACAAATAATACCAAATGAAATTAAATTTCAAAATCCTGGTTTTGTCACAGAGCATTGATAAAAGATGCAGTTTAGACTTTAAAAACTAAAGTCTAAACTGCAGTCAAATCCATGTCAGTTCATTACTGGATGAATTCAACATGAAATGCATCCATCCATTGAGATACTACTAGGAATAAAACTGAAACATGATACAAGATGAATAACAATCATTTCAGGGAGAAAATTGAATCAATATTTTCAGTTATAGTAACACAGAGACCTGCTACTCTCCTCCTGTTGATGATTTCCATGAGGTATATTGTTGCAATATTAATAACATATTCATCTGTTATGTCCAACACAGATTCTTTGCCCTGAATCTATTAGCGCTGAACCGCTGAACCTCATGTGGGATTGTAATGAAATCTGCACTTATGTAAGCTGTACCAGGAATTCTCTTTATCCTGCTGGAAATTCTAATTCAAATATATGGATTTCAGTAACTGTTTAGAATGCTTGAGGAAAATCTTTGACTCGAATACAAGGAAGCGTTCTGTATCCGCTATTCATAATTTGAGAGATCATTTTGGTCACACCAATAGTTTCGATTAAATGGCCAACCAGTAATAATTCATGACCTGCCAAACCTGAAAGCACCAAATACTATTACTATTACTACACACACACACACACGCACACACAATCGGTATTTTCCGAGTGCTGATATTCTAAGGCATGAAGGTGACAGGACACAATGATCATAATAGTACATAAATGTAGCACTTAACTGCCTGAGCCAGCTGACAGCACAGCAGATGTGAGCGATTTGTGCTATTGGTATCAATTGATTTTCTGTTTTTTTTTCCTTTTCAGCCTTTCTTCTGCTTTAGGGCTTTACAACATGCACGTCTCAGTACATTGAACGGTATCGATCCCGTGGAAGGTATAGACAGGGTTTGATCCCACCACACAGTCGAGTCTCAAATACAAACATAGATGCTGAAATAGAATGTTATTTTGTACAAAGTGATGTTAGAGTGAAGTGGCATCATTATGATCATAGAAGAAAAACATAGCTACAGTATGTGTTTTAACCTCAAAGACCCATTTCTCTGTAGGGAAAGTTCAGAGCTTCTGCTTGGTTATTGATGCAAGACTTTTTTGTAAAATAGGACCAAATCAGGCAATTCCAACCAGCGTGCTCTCTCCTGCAGAGCTCTTTCTGATTTTATATCTGATTTTTAAAAATCATTTAAACCTGAAGGGGCATAATGGATTACTGCTTAGCACATTTGCCCTGCACCTTGGGGGTTGGGGGTTTGATTCCATCTGCCGTGTGTGTGTGTGTGTGTGTGTGTGTGTGTGATTTGCCCTGAAATAAGTTAACACCCCTGCCTTATCCCCTAGGATAGACTCCAGATTCTCATAGACATTGTGTATGGGTGACTTGATATAGAAAATGGATGGAATTTAAACCTTTTTTTAACATAAACTACTAATTAGGTCTAAACCTTGCTTTGATCTTTCACATTCATTTATTTTCGTTAACTAATTTGCTTTGTTTGAGGTGGATCACATCCTATTGCAGGACCACTGGACATGAGTCAGTCCACCAGGCAGCATGTTTTTAAGACCTGGAAGGAAACCAGAGAACAAAGAGGAAGCCCACACTGACACTATCCATTGCACTTCTGCACTGTGTCGCCTTCCATTTAAAAAGACTATATAACACTGAAGCGTCAGTATGGTAATAACGTTGAGTGATAGACATCCAAAATCGAATTTGCTGATCTGACTGAGCACTGAATGTCTGCAGAAGCATACAAGCATAACAAAAACACCACAGCACAAAAGAACAGTTGCATACAGTATTCAATGAGTCTAAATTATAAATGTATTATTAAAGCCAATTTGCTCCTACTATAGATGGATATCGTGGTGCAGGAGCATCATTAACGTACACAGAAAACGTTTTATAGATGTTGCTTTAGAGGCCAGTTTCTGTATTTATAACTGTTTTGTTTTCATGGTTAATTAGAAATGAATAATAATCAAGAAAAAAATTTCATGAAAAGAAATGGAATACAAATGATTTTTCCCAGTTAGTCTACTGCCTATTGCTGAGCTTTTTAAAAGAAGTTATGTTTTTTTATGACAATATTTTCCATGTTTTAGTGTTTGAGAAGAAACATTGCTTATGAAGTATGAAACCAACTCCCAGACACCTGCCAACACCTGATACTGATCCAGCACCTACATTTAACACACACACACACACACACACACACACACACACACACACACACACACACACACACACACACACATTCTCCACCTCTTTAAACTATTTAAAAGAGGTTTTTCAGCTCAGCGTGCCACTGACACCTTAATCGCCTCAAACACTCCTCCATTTAAGTGGGAAAGGAATGTTCCATATGGACACATAAACACTGTCTCATGTGACTCATTTCTCAAGTTCCAAAGCACTAATGTGTTCTTACACAATGCTGAAAAGCTCATAAAAGCTCAATATGGGCAAATGTCTCACAACATTGTTATTCATATTTATGTTCTGCTGAAATTTCCCAAGCTAAAGCGCTTAACCTTACAATAATAGTGCCACATTTACCGGAGCAATAGATACTCTCACCCTCTGAAATGTTCTCCATGCAGCTCGATCTCAGACAAGACTCATAGTGAGCTGGACACTTCCTTTAGCGCTCGCCCCACTCTAATGAATAATCACTGTATAATCATAGACACAACCATTGCTAAATAATTAACCGCACATTTTATTGAAAAAAAAAAGAAATGATTCAGATCATTTAGTGTAAAATGCTTATATTATTCTTCAAGAGACTGAAAGATAAAATCAATTCCAATTGACGCT